>NW_026698866.1:0-41246 GCF_030435755.1 Ochotona princeps | reverse complement strand
TGTTGGTGAAGGGCGTATTGAAGAAGGATCAGCCGAGTGGTTCTTGTGGGAGAACAACTCCATTTGGCTCACTAACTTCACACACCATCAGGCTTCCAAGCAGCTCTCAAGGAAACTCAGTTTTCACACTCTATGCTTAGTGCCCTTTGAGTGCATTATCTAGGAATGAACCTGGTAGAGCATTCCACACAAACGAATGCTCCACATGCGGGTTTCACATGCCACCAACTCCACTTTCACAGGCAACTTCAGCGCCACAGCCGTTTTCAGATAGCCCTCAATGCAAAGGCTCTAGACGCAAATATTGGTGTGAGAGCTAATTCAATCAAGGAAACACTGCATGTTGGTGAAGGGCATATTGAAGAAGGATCAGCCGAGTGGTTCTTGTGGGAGAACAATTCCATTTGGCTCACTAACTTCACACACCATCAGGCTTCCAAGCAGCTCTCAAGGAAACTCAGTTTTCACACTCTATGCTTAGTGCCCTATGAGTGCATTATCTAGGAATGAACCTGGTAGAGCATCCCACACAAACGAATGCTCCACATGCGGGTTTCACATGCCACCAACTCCACACTCACAGGCAACTTCAGCGCCACAGCCGTTTTCAGATAGCTCTCAATACAAAGACTCTAGACGCAAATATTGGTGTGAGAGCTAATTCAATCAAGGAAACACTGCATGTTGGTGAAGGGCATATTGAAGAAGGATCAGCCGAGTGGTTCTTGTGGGAGAACAACTCCATTTGGCTCACTAACTTCACACACCATCAGGCTTCCAGCAGGTCTCAAGGAAACTCAGTTTTCACACTCTACGTTTAGTGCCCTTTGAATGCATTATCTAGGAATGAACCTGGTAGAGCATCCCACACAAACGAATGTTCCACATGCGGGTTTCACATGCCACCAACTCCACATTCACAGGCAACTTCAGCGCCACAGCCGTTTTCAGATAGCCCTCAATGCAAAGGCTCTAGACGCAAATATTGGTGTGAGAGCTAATTCAATCAAGGAAACACTGCATGTTGGTGAAGGGCATATTGAAGAAGGATCAACCGAGTGGTTCTTGTGGGAGAACAACTCCATTTGGCTCACTAACTTCACACACCATCAGGCTTCCAAGCAGCTCTCAAGGAAACTCAGTTTTCACACTCTATGCTTAGTGCCCTTTGAGTGCCGAGGACTGAAATGAAGCTTGGTCAGCATCCCACACAAACGAATGCTCCACATGCGGGTTTCACATGCCACCAACTCCACATTCACAGGCAATTTTAGCGCCACAGGCTTTTTCAGATAGCCCTCAATGCAAAGGCTCTAGACGCAAATATTGGTGAGAGAGCTATTTCAATCAAGGAAACACTGCATGTTGGTGAAGGGCATATTGAAGAAGGATCAGCCGAGTGGTTCTTGTGGGAAAACAACTCCATTTGGCTCACTAACTTCACACACCATCAGGCTTCCAAGCAGCTCTCAAGGAAACTCAGTTTTCACACTCTATGCTTAGTGCCCTTTGAGTGCATTATCTAGGAATGAACCTGGTAGAGCATCCCACACAAACGAATGCTCGACCTGCGGGTTTCACATGCCACCAACTCCACATTCACAGGCAACTTCAGCGCCACAGCCGTTTTCAGATAGCCCTCAATGCAAAGGCTCTAGACGCAAATATTGGTGTGAGAGCTAATTCAATCAAGGAAACACTGCATGTTGGTGAAGGGCATATTGAGGAAGGATCAGCCGAGTGGTTCTTGTGGGAGAACAACTCCATTTGGCTCACTAACTTCACACACCATCAGGCTTCCAAGCAGCTCTCAAGGAAACTCAGTTTTCACACTCTATGCTTAGTGCCCTTTGTATGGCTAGAACTGAAAAGAAACTGGTAGAGCATCCCACACAAACGAATGCTCCACATGCGGGTTTCACATGCCACCAACTCCACATTCACAGGCAACTTCAGCGCCACAGCCGTTTTCAGATAGCCCTCAATACAAAGACTCTAGACGCAAATATTGGTGTGAGAGCTAATTCAATCAAGGAAACACTGCATGTTGGTGAAGGGCATATTGAAGAAGGATCAGCCGAGTGGTTCTTGTGGGAGAACAACCCCATTTGGCTCACTAACTTCACACACCATCAGGCTTCCAAGCAGCTCTCAAGGAAACTCAGTTTTCACACTCTATGCTTAGTGCCCTTTGAGTGCCTAGGACTGAAATGAAGATTGGTGAGCATCCCACATAAACGAATGCTCCACTTGCGGGTTTCACATGCCACCAACTCCACATTCACAGGCAACTTCAGTGCCACAGCCGTTTTCAGATAGCCCTCAATGCAAAGGCTCTAGACGCAAATATTGGTGTGAGAGCTAATTCAATCAAGGAAACACTGCATGTTGGTGAAGGGCATATTGAAGAAGGATCAGCCGAGTGGTTCTTGTGGGAGAACAACTCCATTTGCCTCACTAACTTCACACACCATCAGGCTTCCAAGCAGCTCTCAAGGAAACTCATTTTTCACACTCTATGCTTAGTGCCCTTTGAGTGCATTATCTAGGAATGAACCTGGTAGAGCATCCCACACAAACGAATGCTCCACATGCGGGTTTCACATGCCACCAACTCCACATTCACAGGCAACTTCAGCGCCACAGCCGTTTTCAGATAGCCCTCAATGCAAAGGCTCTAGACGCAAATATTGGTGTGAGAGCTAATTCAATCAAGGAAACACTGCATGTTGGTGAAGGGCATATTGAAGAAGGATCAGCCGAGTGGTTCTTGTGGGAGAACAACTCCATTTGGCTCACTAACTTCACACACCATCAGGCTTCCAAGCAGCTCTCAAGGAAACTCAGTTTTCACACTCTATGCTTAGTGCTCTTTATATGCCTACGACTGAAATGAAGCTTGGTCAGCATCCCACACAAACGAATGCTCCACATGCGGGTTTCACATGCCACGAACTCCACATTCACAGGCAACTTCAGCGCCACAGCCGTTTTCAGATAGCCCTCAATGCAAAGGCTCTAGACGCAAATATTGGTGTGAGAGCTAATTCAATCAAGGAAACACTGCATGTTGGTGAAGGGCATATTGAAGAAGGATCAGCCGAGTGGTTCTTGTGGGAGAACAACTCCATTTGGCTCACTAACTTCACACACCATCAGGCTTCCAGCAGGTCTCAAGGAAACTCAGTTTTCACACTCTATGTTTAGTGCCCTTTGAATGCATTATCTAGGAATGAACCTGGTAGAGCATCCCACACAAACGAATGTTCCACATGCGGGTTTCACATGCCACCAACTCCACATTCACAGGCAACTTCAGCGCCACAGCCGTTTTCAGATAACCCTCAATGCAAAGGCTCTAGACGCAAATATTGGTGTGAGAGCTAATTCAATCAAGGAAACACTGCATGTTGGTGAAGGGCATATTGAAGAAGGATCAACCGAGTGGTTCTTGTGGGAGAACAACTCCATTTGGCTCACTAACTTCACACACCATCAGGCTTCCAAGCAGCTCTCAAGGAAACTCAGTTTTCACACTCTATGCTTAGTGCCCTTTGAGTGCCGAGGACTGAAATGAAGCTTGGTCAGCATCCCACACAAACGAATGCTCCACATGCGGGTTTCACATGCCACCAACTCCACATTCACAGGCAATTTTAGCGCCACAGCCTTTTTCAGATAGCCCTCAATGCAAAGGCTCTAGACGCAAATATTGGTGAGAGAGCTATTTCAATCAAGGAAACACTGCATGTTGGTGAAGGGCATATTGAAGAAGGATCAGCCGAGTGGTTCTTGTGGGAGAACAACTCCATTTGGATCACTAACTTCACACACCATCAGGCTTCCAAGCAGCTCTCAAGGAAACTCAGTTTTCACACTCTATGCTTAGTGCCCTTTGAGTGCATTATCTAGGAATGAACCTGGTAGAGCATCCCACACAAACGAATGCTCGACCTGCGGGTTTCACATGCCACCAACTCCACATTCACAGGCAACTTCAGCGCCACAGCCGTTTTCAGATAGCCCTCAATGCAAAGGCTCTAGACGCAAATATTGGTGTGAGAGCTAATTCAATCAAGGAAACACTGCATGTTGGTGAAGGGCATATTGAGGAAGGATCAGCCGAGTGGTTCTTGTGGGAGAACAACTCCATTTGGCTCACTAACTTCACACACCATCAGGCTTCCAAGCAGCTCTCAAGGAAACTCAGTTTTCACACTCTATGCTTAGTGCTCTTTATGTGCCTACGACTGAAATGAAGCTTGGTCAGCATCCCACACAAACGAATGCTCCACATGCGGGTTTCACATGCCACCAACTCCACATTCACAGGCAACTTCAGCGCCACAGCCGTTTTCAGATAGCCCTCAATGCAAAGGCTCTAGACGCAAATATTGGTGTGAGAGCTAATTCAATCAAGGAAACACTGCATGTTGGTGAAGGGCATATTGAAGAAGGATCAGCCGAGTGGTTCTTGAGGGAGAACAACTCCATTTGGCTCACTAACTTCACCCACCATCAGGCTTCCAGCAGGTCTCAAGGAAACTCAGATTTCACACTCTACGTTTAGTGCCCTTTGAATGCATTATCTAGGAATGAACCTGGTAGAGCATCCCACACAAACGAATGTTCCACATGCGGGTTTCACATGCCACCAACTCCACATTCACAGGCAACTTCAGCGCCACAGCCGTTTTCAGATAGCCCTCAATGCAAAGGCTCTAGACGCAAATATTGGTGTGAGAGCTAATTCAATCAAGGAAACACTGCATGTTGGTGAAGGGCATATTGAAGAAGGATCAACCGAGTGGTTCTTGTGGGAGAACAACTCCATTTGGCTCACTAACTTCACACACCATCAGGCTTCCAAGCAGCTCTCAAGGAAACTCAGTTTTCACACTCTATGCTTAGTGCCCTTTGAGTGCCGAGGACTGAAATGAAGCTTGGTCAGCATCCCACAAACGAATGCTCCACATGCGGGTTTCACATGCCACCAACTCCACATTCACAGGCAATTTTAGCGCCACAGCCTTTTTCAGATAGCCCTCAATGCAAAGGCTCTAAACGCAAATATTGGTGAGAGAGCTATTTCAATCAAGGAAACACTGCATGTTGGTGAAGGGCATATTGAAGAAGGATCAGCCGAGTGGTTCTTGTGGGAGAACAACTCCATTTGGCTCACTAACTTCACACACCATCAGGCTTCCAAGCAGCTCTCAAGGAAACTCAGTTTTCACACTCTATGCTTAGTGCCCTTTGAGTGCATTATCTAGGAATGAACCTGGTAGAGCATCCCACACAAACGAATGCTCTACCTGCGGGTTTCACATGCCACCAACTCCACATTCACAGGCAACTTCAGCGCCACAGCCGTTTTCAGATAGCCCTCAATGCAAAGGCTCTAGACGCAAATATTGGTGTGAGAGCTAATTTAATCAAGGAAACACTGCATGTTGGTGAAGGGCATATTGAGGAAGGATCAGCCGAGTGGTTCTTGTGGGAGAACAACTCCATTTGGCTCACTAACTTCACACACCATCAGGCTTCCAAGCAGCTCTCAAGGAAACTCAGTTTTCACACTCTATGCTTAGTGCCCTTTGTATGGCTAGAACTGAAATGAACCTGGTAGAGCATCCCACACAAACGAATGCTCCACATGCGGGTTTCACATGCCACCAACTCCACATTCACAAGGAACTTCAGCGCCACAGCCGTTTTCAGATAGCCCTCAATGCAAAGGCTCTAGACGCAAATATTGGTGTGAGAGCTAATTCAATCAAGGAAACACTGCATGTTGGTGAAGGGCATATTGAAGAAGGATCAGCCGAGTGGTTCTTGTGGGAGAACAACTCCATTTGGCTCACTAACTTCACACACCATCAGGCTTCCAAGCAGCTCTCAAGGAAACTCAGTTTTCACACTCTATGCTTAGTGCCCTTTGAGTGGATTATCTAGGAATGAAGCTGGTAGAGCATCCCACACAAACGAATGCTCCACATGCGGGTTTCACATGCCACCAACTCCACATTCACAGGCAACTTCAGCGCCACAGCCGTTTTCAGATAGCCCTCAATGCAAAGGCTCTAGACGCAAATATTGGTGTGAGAGCTAATTCAATCAAGGAAACACTGCATGTTGGTGAAGGGCATATTGAAGAAGGATCAGCCGAGTGGTTCAGGTGAGAGAACAACTCCATTTGGCTCACTAACTTCACACACCATCAGGCTTCCAAGCAGCTCTCAAGGAAACTCAGTTTTCACACTCTATGCTTAGTGCACTTTGAGTGCATTATCTAGGAATGAACCTGGTAGAGCATCCCACACAAACGAATGCTCCACATGCGGATTTCACATGCCACCAACGCCACATTCACAGGCAACTTCAGCGCCACAGCCGTTTTCAGATAGCCCTCAATGCAAAGGCTCTAGACGCAAATATTGGTGTGAGAGCTAATTCAATCAAGGAAACACTGCATGTTGGTGAAGGGCATATTGAAGAAGGATCAGCTCAGTGGTTCTTGTGGGAGAACAACTCCATTTTTCTCACTAACTTCACACACCATCAGGCTTCCAACCAGGTCTCAAGGAAACTCAGTTTTCACACTCTATGTTTAGTGCCCTTTGAATGCATTATCTAGGAATGAACTTGGTAGAGCATCCCACACAAACGAATGTTCCACATGCGGGTTTCACATGCCACCAACTCCACATTCACAGGCAACTTCAGCGCCACAGCCGTTTTCAGATAGCCCTCAATGCAAAGGCTCTAGACGCAAATATTGGTGTGAGAGCTAATTCAATCAAGGAAACACTGCATGTTGGTGAAGGGCATATTGAAGAAGGATCAGCCGAGTGGTTCTTGTGGGAGAACAACTCCATTTGGCTCACTAACTTCACACACCATCAGGCTTCCAAGCAGCTCTCAAGGAAACTCAGTTTTCACACACTATGCTTAGTGCCCTTTGAGTTCATTATCTAGGAAAGAACTTGGTAGAGCATCCCACACAAACGAATGCTCCACATGCGGGTTTCACATGCCACCAACTCCACATTCACAGGCAACTTCAGCGCCACAGCCGTTTTCAGATAGCCCTCAATGCAAAGGCTCTAGACGCAAATATTGGTGTGAGAGCTAATTCAATCAAGGAAACACTGCATGTTGGTGAAGGGCATATTGAAGAAGGATCAGTCGAGTGGTTCTTGTGGGAGAACAACTCCATTTGGCTCACTAACTTCACACACCATCAGGCTTCCAAGCAGCTCTCAAGGAAACTCAGTTTTCACACTCTATGCTTAGTGCCCTTTGAGTGCCGAGGACTGAAATGAAGCTTGGTCAGCATCCCACACAAACGAATGCTCCACATGCGGGTTTCACATGCCACCAACTCCACATTCACAGGCAATTTTAGCGCCACAGCCGTTTTCAGATAGCCCTCAATGAAAAGGCTCTAGACGCAAATATTGGTGTGAGAGCTAATCCAATCAAGGAAACACTGCATGTAGGTGAAGCGCATATTGAAGAAGGATCAGCCGAGTGGTTCTTGTGGGAGAACAACTCCATTTGGCTCACTAACTTCACACACCATCAGGCTTCCAAGCAGCTCTCAAGGAAACTCAGTTTTCACACTCTATGCTTAGTGCCCTTTGAGTGCATTATCTAGGAATGAACCTGGTAGAGCATCCCACACAAACGAATGCTCCACATGCGGGTTTCACATGCCACCAACTCCACATTCACAGGCAACTTCAGCACCACAGCCGTTTTCAGATAGCCCTCAATGCAAAGGCTCTAGACGCAAATATTGGTGTGAGAGCTAATTCAATCAAGGAAACACTGCATGTTGGTGAAGGGCATATTGAAGAAGGATCAGCCGAGTGGTTCTTGTGGGAGAACAACTCCATTTGGCTCACTAACTTCACACACCATCAGGCTTCCAAGCAGCTCTCAAGGAAACTCAGTTTTCACACTCTATGCTTAGTGCTCTTTGTGTGCCTAGGACTGAAATGAAGCTTGGTCAGCATCCCACACAAACGAATGCTCCACATGCGGGTTTCACATGCCACCAACTCCACATTCACAGGCAACTTCAGCGCCACAGCCGTTTTCAGATAGCCCTCAATGCAAAGGCTCTAGACGCAAATATTGGTGTGAGAGCTAATTCAATCAAGGAAACACTGCATGTTGGTGAAGGGCATATTGAAGAAGGATCAGCCGAGTGGTTCAGGTGAGAGAACAACTCCATTTGGCTCACTAACTTCACACACCATCAGGCTTCCAAGCAGCTCTCAAGGAAACTCAGTTTTCACACTCTATGCTTAGTGCCCTTTGAGTGCATTATCTAGGAATGAACCTGGTAGAGCATCCCACACAAACGAATGCTCCACATGCGGGTTTCACATGCCACCAACGCCACATTCACAGGCAACTTCAGCGCCACAGCCGTTTTCAGATAGCCCTCAATGCAAAGGCTCTAGACGCAAATATTGGGGTGTGAGAGCTAATTCAATCAAGGAAACACTGCATGTTGGTGAAGGGCATATTGAAGAAGGATCAGCTCAGTGGTTCTTGTGGGAGAACAACTCCATTTTTATCACTAACTTCACACACCATCAGGCTTCCAAGCAGCTCTCAAGGAAACTCAGTTTTCACACTCTATGTTTAGTGCCCTTTGAATGCATTATCTAGGAATGAACTTGGTAGAGCATCCCACACAAACGAATGCTCCACATGCGGGTTTCACATGCCACCAACTCCACATTCACAGGCAACTTCAGCGCCACAGCCGTTTTCAGATAGCCCTCAATGCAAAGGCTCTAGACGCAAATATTGGTGTGAGAGCTAATTCAATCAAGGAAACACTGCATGTTGGTGAAGGGCATATTGAAGAAGGATCAGCCGAGTGGTTCTTGTGGGAGAACAACTCCATTTGGCTCACTAACTTCACACACCATCAGGCTTCCAAGCAGCTCTCAAGGAAACTCAGTTTTCACACTCTATGCTTAGTGCCCTTTGAGTTCATTATCTAGGAAAGAACTTGGTAGAGCATCCCACACAAACGAATGCTCCACATGCGGGTTTCACATGCCACCAACTCCACATTCACAGGCAACTTCAGCGCCACAGCCGTTTTCAGATAGCCCTCAATGCAAAGGCTCTAGACGCAAATATTGGTGTGAGAGCTAATTCAATCAAGGAAACACTGCATGTTGGTGAAGGGCATATTGAAGAAGGATCAGTCGAGTGGTTCTTGTGGGAGAACAACTCCATTTGGCTCACTAATTTCACACACCATCAGGCTTCCAAGCAGCTCTCAAGGAAACTCAGTTTTCACACTCTATGCTTATAGTGCCCTTTGAGTGCCGAGGACTGAAATGAAGCTTGGTCAGCATCCCACACAAACGAATGCTCCACATGCGGGTTTCACATGCCACCAACTCCACATTCACAGGCAATTTTAGCGCCACAGCCGTTTCAGATAGCCCTCAATGCAAAGGCTCTAGACGCAAATATTGGTGTGAGAGCTAATCCAATCAAGGAAACACTGCATGTAGGTGAAGCGCATATTGAAGAAGGATCAGCCGAGTGGTTCTTGTGGGAGAACAACTCCATTTGGCTCACTAACTTCACACACCATCAGGCTTCCAAGCAGCTCTCAAGGAAACTCAGTTTTCACACTCTATGCTTAGTGCCCTTTGAGTGCATTATCTAGGAATGAACCTGGTAGAGCATCCCACACAAACGAATGCTCCACATGCGGGTTTCACATGCCACCAACTCCACATTCACAGGCAACTTCAGCGCCACAACCGTTTCAGATAGCCCTCAATGCAAAGGCTCTAGACGCAAATATTGGTGTGAGAGCTAATTCAATCAAGGAAACACTGCATGTTGGTGAAGGGCATATTGAAGAAGGATCAGCCGAGTGGTTCTTGTGGGAGAACAACTCCATTTGGCTCACTAACTTCACACACCATCAGGCTTCCAAGCAGCTCTCAAGGAAACTCAGTTTTCACACTCTATGCTTAGTGCTCTTTGTGTGCCTAGGACTGAAATGAAGCTTGGTCAGCATCCCACACAAACGAATGCTCCACATGCGGGTTTCACATGCCACCAACTCCACATTCACAGGCAACTTCAGCGCCACAGCCGTTTTCAGATAGCCCTCAATGCAAAGGCTCTAGACGCAAATATTGGTGTGAGAGCTAATTCAATCAAGGAAACACTGCATGTTGGTGAAGGGCATATTGAAGAAGGATCAGCCGAGTGGTTCTTGTGGGAGAACAACTCCATTTTTCTCACTAACTTCACACACCATCAGGCTTCCAAGCAGGTCTCAAGGAAACTCAGTTTTCACACTCTATGCTTAGTGCTCTTTGAATGCATTATCTAGGAATGAACCTGGTAGAGCATCCCACACAAACGAATGTTCCACATGCGGGTTTCACATGCCACCAACCCCACATTCACAGGCAACTTCAGCGCCACAGCCGTTTTCAGATAGCCCTCAATGCAAAGGCTCTAGACGCAAATATTGGTGTGAGAACTAATTCAATCAAGGAAACACTGCATGTTGGTGAAGGGCATATTGAAGAAGGATCAGCCGAGTGGTTCTTGTGGGAGAACAACTCCATTTGGCTCACTAACTTCACACACCATCAGGCTTCCAAGCAGCTCTCAAGGAAACTCAGTTTTCACACTCTATGCTTAGTGCCCTTTGAGTGCATTATCTAGGAAAGAACTTGGTAGAGCATCCCACACAAACGAATGCTCCACATGCGGGTTTCACATGCCACCAACTCCACATTCACAGGCAACTTCAGCGCCACAGCCGTTTTCAGATAGCCCTCAATGCAAAGGCTCTAGACGCAAATATTGGTGTGAGAGCTAATTCAATCAAGGAAACACTGCATGTTGGTGAAGGGCATATTGAAGAAGGATCAGCCGAGTGGTTCTTGTGGGAGAACAACTCCATTTGGCTCACTAACTTCACACACCATCA
Source organism: Ochotona princeps (assembly GCF_030435755.1). NCBI lineage: Eukaryota > Metazoa > Chordata > Mammalia > Lagomorpha > Ochotonidae > Ochotona > Ochotona princeps. Next base: position 30,247 of record NW_026698866.1, on the reverse strand, counting down.
GGCTTCCAAGCAGCTCTCAAGGAAACTCAGTTTTCACACTCTATGCTTAGTGCACTTTGAGTGCCGAGAACTGAAATGAAGCTTGGTCAGCATCCCACACAAACGAATGCTCCACATGCGGGTTTCACATGCCACCAACTCCACATTCACAGGCAACTTCAGCGCCACAGCCGTTTTCAGATAGCCCTCAATGCAAAGGCTCTAGACGCAAATATTGGTGTGAGAGCTATTTCAATCAAGGAAACACTGCATGTTGGTGAAGCGCATATTGAAGAAGGATCAGCCGAGTGGTTCTTGTGGGAGAACAACTCCATTTGGCTCACTAACTTCACACACCATCAGGCTTCCAAGCAGCTCTCAAGGAAACTCAGTTTTCACACTCTATGCTTAGTGCCCTTTGAGTGCATTATCTAGGAATGAACCTGATAGAGCATTCCACACAAACGAATGCTCCACATGCGGGTTTCACATGCCACCAACTCCACATTCACAGGCAACTTCAGCGCCACAGCCGTTTTCAGATAGCCCTCAATGCAAAGGCTCTAGACGCAAATATTGGTGTGAGAGCTAATTCAATCAAGGAAACACTGCATGTTGGTGAAGGGCATATTGAAGAAGGATCAGCCGAGTGGTTCTTGTGGGAGAACAACTCCATTTGGCTCACTAACTTCACCCACCATCAGGCTTCCAAGCAGCTCTCAAGGAAACTCAGTTTTCACACTCTATGCTTAGTGCCCTTTGAGTGCATTATCTAGGAATAACCTGGTACAGCATCCCACACAAACGAATGCTCCACATGCGGGTTTCACATGCCACCAACTCCACATTCACAGGCAATTTCAGCGCCACAGCCGTTTTCAGATAGCCCTCAATGCAAAGGCTCTAGACGCAAATATTGGTGTGAGAGCTAATTCAATCAAGGAAACACTGCATGTTGGTGAAGGGCATATTGAAGAAGGATCAGCCGAGTGGTTCAGGTGAGAGAACAACTCCATTTGGCTCACTAACTTCACACACCATCAGGCTTCCAAGCAGCTCTCAAGGAAACTCAGTTTTCACACTCTATGCTTAGTGCCCTTTGAGTGCATTATCTAGGAATGAACCTGGTAGAGCATCCCACACAAACGAATGCTCCACATGCGGGTTTCACATGCCACCAACTCCACATTCACAGGCAACTTCAGCGCCACAGCCGTTTTCAGATAGCCCTCAATGCAAAGGCTCTAGACGCAAATATTGGTGTGAGAGCTAATTCAATCAAGGAAACACTGCATGTTGGTGAAGGGCATATTGAAGAAGGATCAGCCGAGTGGTTCTTGTGGGAGAACAACTCCATTTTTCTCACTAACTTCACACACCATCAGGCTTCCAAGCAGCTCTCAAGGAAACTCAGTTTTCACACTCTATGTTTAGTGCTCTTTGAATGCATTATCTAGGAATGAACCTGGTAGAGCATCCCACACAAACGAATGTTCCACATGCGGGTTTCACATGCCACCAACTCCACATTCACAGGCAACTTCAGCGCCACAGCCGTTTTCAGATAGCCCTCAATGCAAAGGCTCTAGACGCAAATATTGGTGTGAGAACTAATTCAATCAAGGAAACACTGCATGTTGGTGAAGGGCATATTGAAGAAGGATCAGCCGAGTGGTTCTTGTGGGAGAACAACTCCATTTGGCTCACTAACTTCACACACCATCAGGCTTCCAACCAGCTCTCAAGCAAACTCAGTTTTCACACTCTATGCTTAGTGCCCTTTGAGTGCCTAGTAATGAAATGAAGCTTGGTCAGCATCCCACACAAACGAATGCTCGACCTGCGGGTTTCACATGCCACCAACTCCACATTCACAGGCAACTTCAGCGCCACAGCCGTTTTCAGATAGCCCTCAATGCAAAGGCTCTAGACGCAAATATTGGTGTGAGAGCTAATTCAATCAAGGAAACACTGCATGTTGGTGAAGGGCATATTGAAGAAGGATCAGCCGAGTGGTTCTTGTGGGAGAACAACTCCATTTGGCTCACTAACTTCACACACCATCAGGCTTCCAAGCAGCTCTCAAGGAAACTCAGTTTTCAAACTCTATGCTTAGTGCTCTTTTTTTGTGCCTAGGACTGAAATGAACTTGGTCAGCATCCCACACAAACGAATGCTCCACATGCGGGTTTCACATGCCACCAACTCCACATTCACAGGCAACTTCAGCGCCACAGCCGTTTTCAGATAGCCCTCAATGCAAAGGCTCTAGACGCAAATATTGGTGTGAGAGCTAATTCAATCAAGGAAACACTGCATGTTGGTGAAGGGCATATTGAAGAAGGATCAGCTGAGTGGTTCTTGTGGGAGAACAACTCCATTTGGCTCACTAACTTCACACACCATCAGGCTTCCAAGCAGCTCTCAAGGAAACTCAGTTTTCACACTCTATGCTTAGTGCCCTTTGAGTGCATTATCTAGGAATGAACCTGGTAGAGCATCCCACACAAACGAATGCTTGACCTGCGGGTTTCACATGCCACCAACTCCACATTCACAGGCAACTTCAGCGCCACAGCCGTTTTCAGATAGCCCTCAATGCAAAGGCTCTAGACGCAAATATTGGTGTGAGAGCTAATTCAATCAAGGAAACACTGCATGTTGGTGAAGGGCATATTGAAGAAGGATCAGCCGAGTGGTTCTTGTGGGAGAACAACTCCATTTGGCTCACTAACTTCACACACCATCAGGCTTCCAAGCAGCTCTCAAGGAAACTCAGTTTTCACACTCTATGCTTAGTGCCCTTTGAGTGCATTATCTAGGAATGAACCTGGTAGAGCATCCCACACAAACGAATGCTCCACATGCGGGTTTCACATGCCACCAACTCCACATTCACAGGCAACTTCAGCGCCACAGCCGTTTTCAGATAGCCCTCAATGCAAAGGCTCTAGACGCAAATATTGGTGTGAGAGCTAATTCAATCAAGGAAACACTGCATGTTGGTGAAGGGCATATTGAAGAAGGATCAGCCGAGTGTTTCAGGTGAGAGAACAACTCCATTTGGCTCACTAACTTCACACACCATCAGGCTTCCAAGCAGCTCTCAAGGAAACTCAGTTTTCACACTCTATGCTTAGTGACCTTTGAGTGCATTATCTAGGAATGAACCTGGTAGAGCATCCCACACAAACGAATGCTCCACATGCGGGTTTCACATGCCACCAACTCCACATTCACAGGCAACTTCAGCGCCACAGCCGTTTTCAGATAGCCCTCAATGCAAAGGCTCTAGACGCAAATATTGGTGTGAGAGCTAATTCAATCAAGGAAACACTGCATGTTGGTGAAGGGCATATTGAAGAAGGATCAGCTGAGTGGTTCTTTTTGGAGAACAACTCCATTTTTCTCACTAACTTCACACACCATCAGGCTTCCAAGCAGGTCTCGAGGAAACTCAGTTTTCACACTCTATGCTTAGTGCCCTTTGAGTGCATTATCTAGGAATGAACCTGGTAGAGCATCCCACACAAACGAATGTTCCACATGCGGGTTTCACATGCCACCAACTCCACATTCACAGGCAACTTCAGCGCCACAGCCGTTTTCAGATAGCCCTCAATGCAAAGGCTCTAGACGCAAATATTGGTGTGAGAGCTAATTCAATCAAGGAAACACTGCATGTTGGTGAAGGGCATATTGAAGAAGGATCAGCCGAGTGGTTCTTGTGGGAGAACAACTCCATTTGGCTCACTAACTTCACACACCATCAGGCTTCCAAGCAGCTCTCAAGGAAACTCAGTTTTCACACTCTATGCTTAGTGCCCTTTGAGTGCATTATCTAGGAATGAACCTGGCAGAGCATCCCACACAAACGAATGCTCCACATGCGGGTTTCACATGCCACCAACTCCACATTCACAGGCAACTTCAGCGCCACAGCCGTTTTCAGATAGCCCTCAATGCAAAGGCTCTAGACGCAAATATTGGTGTGAGAGCTAATTCAATCAAGGAAACACTGCATGTTGGTGAAGGGCATATTGAAGAAGGATCAACCGAGTGGTTCTTGTGGGAGAACAACTCCATTTGGCTCACTAACTTCACACACCATCAGGCTTCCAAGCAGCTCTCAAGGAAACTCAGTTTTCACACTCTATGCTTAGTGCTCTTTGAGTGCCGAGGACTGAAATGAACCTTGGTCAGCATCCCACACAAACGAATGCTCCACATGCGGGTTTCACATGCCACCAACTCCACATTCACAGGCAATTTTAGCGCCACAGCCGTTTTCAGATAGCCCTCAATGCAAAGGCTCTAGACGCAAATATTGGTGTGAGAGCTATTTCAATCAAGGAAACACTGCATGTTGGTGAAGCGCATATTGAAGAAGGATCAGCTGAGTGGTTCTTGTGGGAGAACAACTCCATTTGGCTCACTAACTTCACACACCATCAGGCTTCCAAACAGCTCTCAAGGAAACTCAGTTTTCACCCTCTATGCTTAGTGCCCTTTGAGTGCATTATCTAGGAATGAACCTGGTAGAGCATCCCACACAAACGAATGCTCCACATGCGGGTTTCACATGCCACCAACTCCACATTCACAGGCAACTTCAGCGCCACAGCCGTTTTCAGATAGCCCTCAATGCAAAGGCTCTAGACGCAAATATTGGTGTGAGAGCTAATTCAATCAAGGAAACACTGCATGTTGGTGAAGAGCATATTGAAGAAGGATCGGTCGAGTGGTTCTTGTGGGAGAACAACTCCTTTTGGCTCACTAACTTCACACACCATCAGGCTTCCAAGCAGCTCTCAAGGAAACTCAGTTTTCACACTCTATGCTTAGTTCCCTTTGAGTGCATTATCTAGGAATGAACCTGGTAGAGCATCCCACACAAATGAATGCTCCACTTGCGGGTTTCACATGCCACCAACTCCACATTCACAGGCAACTTCAGCGCCACAGCCATTTTCAGATAGCCCTCAATGCAAAGGCTCTAGACGCAAATATTGGTGTGAGAGCTAATTCAATCAAGGAAACACTGCATGTTGGTGAAGGGCATATTGAGGAAGGATCAGCCGAGTGGTTCTTGTGGGAGAACAACTCCATTTGGCTCACTAACTTCACACACCATCAGGCTTCCAAGCAGCTCTCAAGGAAACTCAGTTTTCACACTCTATGCTTAGTGCCCTTTGTATGGCTAGGACTGAAAGGAACCTGGTAGAGCATCCCACACAAACGAATGCTCCACATGCGGGTTTCACATGCCACCAACTCCACATTCACAGGCAACTTCAGCGCCACAGCCGTTTTCAGATAGCCCTCAATGCAAAGGCTCTAGACGCAAATATTGGTGTGAGAGCTAATTCAATCAAGGAAACACTGCATGTTGGTGAAGGGCATATTGAAGAAGGATCAGCCGAGTGGTTCTTGTGGGAGAACAACTCCATTTGGCTCACTAACTTCACACACCATCAGGCTTCCAAGCAGCTCTCAAGGAAACTCAGTTTTCACACTCTATGCTTAGTGCTCTGTGTGTGCCTAGGACTGAAATGAACCTGGTAGAGCATCCCACGCAAACGAATGCTCCACATGCGGGTTTCACATGCCACCAACTCCACATTCACAGGCAACTTCAGTGCCACAGCTGTTTTCAGATAGCCCTCAATGCAAAGGCTCTAGACGCAAATATTGGTGTGAGAGCTAATTCAATCAAGGAAACACTGCATGTTGGTGAAGGGCATATTGAAGAAGGATCAGCCGAGTGGTTCTTGTGGGAGAACAACTCCATTTGGCTCACTAACTTCACACACCATCAGGCTTCCAAGCAGCTCTCAAGGAAACTCAGTTTTCACACTCTATGCTTAGTGCTCTTTGTGTGCCTAGGACTGAAATGAAGCTTGGTCAGCATCCCACACAAACGAATGCTCCACATGCGGGTTTCACATGCCACCAACTCCACATTCACAGGCAACTTCAGCGCCACAGCCGTTTTCAGATAGCCCTCAATGCAAAGGTTCTAGACGCAAATATTGGTGTGAGAGCTAATTCAATCAAGGAAACACTGCATGTTGGTGAAGGGCATATTGAAGAAGGATCAGCCGAGTGGTTCTTGTGGGAGAACAACTCCATTTGGCTCACTAACTTCACACACCATCAGGCTTCCAAGCAGCTCTCAAGGAAACTCAGTTTTCACACTCTATGCTTAGTGCTCTTTGAGTGCCGAGGACTGAAATGAACCTTGGTCAGCATCCCACACAAACGAATGCTCCACATGCGGGTTTCACATGCCACCAACTCCACATTCACAGGCAATTTTAGCGCCACAGCCGTTTTCAGATAGCCCTCAATGCAAAGGCTCTAGACGCAAATATTTGTGTGAGAGCTATTTCAATCAAGGAAACACTGCATGTTGGTGAAGCGCATATTGAAGAAGGATCAGCCGAGTGGTTCTTGTGGGAGAACAACTCCATTTGGCTCACTAACTTCACACACCATCAGGCTTCCAAGCAGCTCTCAAGGAAACTCAGTTTTCACACTCTATGCTTAGTGCCCTTTGAGTGCATTATCTAGGAATGAACCTGGTAGAGCATCCCACACAAACGAATGCTCGACCTGCGGGTTTCACATGCCACCAACTCCACATTCACAGGCAACTTCAGCGCCACAGCCGTTTTCAGATAGCCCTCAATGCAAAGGCTCTAGACGCAAATATTGGTGTGAGAGCTAATTCAATCAAGAAAACACTGCATGTTGGTGAAGAGCATATTGAAGAAGGATCGGCCGAGTGGTTCTTGTGGGAGAACAACTCCATTTGGCTCACTAACTTCACACACCATCAGGCTTCCAAGCAGCTCTCAAGGAAACTCAGTTTTCACACTCTATGCTTAGTTCCCTTTGAGTGCATTATCTAGGAATGAACCTGGTAGAGCATTCCACACAAACGCATGCTCCACATGCGGGTTTCACATGCCACCAACTCCACATTCACAGGCAACTTCAGCGCCACAGCCGTTTTCAGATAGCCCTCAATGCAAAGGCTCTAGACGCAAATATTGGTGTGAGAGCTAATTCAATCAAGGAAACACTGCATGTTGGTGAAGGGCATATTGAAGAAGGATCAGCCGAGTGGTTCTTGTGGGAGAACAACTCCATTTGGCTCACTAACTTCACACACCATCAGGCTTCCAAGCAGCTCTCAAGGAAACTCAGTTTTCACACTCTATGCTTAGTGCCCTTTGTATGGCTAGGACTGAAATGAACCTGGTAGAGCATCCCACACAAACGAATGCTCCACATGCGGGTTTCACATGCCACCAACTCCACATTCACAGGCAACTTCAGCGCCACAGCCGTTTTCAGATAGCCCTCAATGCAAAGGCTCTAGACGCAAATATTGGTGTGAGAGCTAATTCAATCAAGGAAACACTGCATGTTGGTGAAGGGCATATTGAAGAAGGATCAGCCGAGTGGTTCTTGTGGGAGAACAACTCCATTTGGCTCACTAACTTCACACACCATCAGGCTTCCAAGCAGCTCTCAAGGAAACTCAGTTTTCACACTCTATGCTTAGTGCTCTTTGTGTGCATAGCACTGAAATGAAGCTTGCTCAGCATCCCACACAAACGATTGCTCCACATGCGGGTTTCACATGCCACCAACTCCACATTCACAGGCAACTTCAGCGCCACAGCCGTTTTCAGATAGCCCTCAATGCAAAGGCTCTAGACGCAAATATTGGTGTGAGAGCTAATTCAATCAAGGAAACACTGCATGTTGGTGAAGGGCATATTGAAGAAGGATCAGCTGAGTGGTTCTTGTGGGAGAACAACTCCATTTGGCTCACTAACTTCACACACCATCAGGCTTCCAAGCAGCTCTCAAGGAAACTCAGTTTTCACACTCTATGCTTAGTGCCCTTTGAGTGCATTATCTAGGAATGAACCTGGTAGAGCATCCCACGCAAACGAATGCTCCACATGCGGGTTTCACATGCCACCAACTCCACATTCTCAGGCAACTTCAGCGCCACAGCCGTTTTCAGATAGCCCTCAATGCAAAGGCTATAGACGCAAATATTGGTGTGAGAGCTAATTCAATCAAGGAAACACTGCATGTTGGTGAAGGGCATATTGAAGAAGGATCAGCCGAGTGGTTCTTGTGGGAGAACAACTCCATTTGGCTCACTAACTTCACACACCATCAGGCTTCCAAGCAGCTCTCAAGGAAACTCAGTTTTCACACTCTATGCTTAGTGCACTTTGTATGGCTAGGGCTGAAATGAACCTGGTAGAGCATCCCACACAAACGAATGCTCCACATGCGGGTTTCACATGCCACCAACTCCACTTTCACAGGCAACTTCAGCGCCACAGCCGTTTTCAGATAGCGATCAATGCAAAGGCTCTAGACGCAAATATTGGTGTGAGAGCTAATTCAATCAAGGAAACACTGCATGTTGGTGAAGGGCATATTGAAGAAGGATCAGCCGAGTGGTTCTTGTGGGAGAACAACTCCATTTGGCTCACTAACTTCACACACCATCAGGCTTCCAAGCAGCTCTCAAGGAAACTCAGTTTTCACACTCTATGCTTAGTGCCCTATGAGTGCATTATCTAGGAATGAACCTGGTAGAGCATCCCACACAAACGAATGCTCCACATGCGGGTTTCACATACCACCAACTCCACATTCACAGGCAACTTCAGCGCCACAGCCATTTTCAGATAGCCCTCAATGCAAAGGCTCTAGACGCAAATATTGGTGTGAGAGCTAATTCAATCAAGGAAACACTGCATGTTGGTGAAGGGCATATTGAAGAAGGATCAGCCGAGTGGTTCTTGTGGGAGAACAACTCCATTTGGCTCACTAACTTCACACACCATCAGGCTTCCAAGCAGCTCTCAAGGAAACTCAGTTTTCACACTCTATGCTTAGTGCACTTTGTATGGCTAGGACTGAAATGAACCTGGTAGAGCATCCCACACAAACGAATGCTCCACATGCGGGTTTCACATGCCACCAACTCCACATTCACAGGCAACTTCAGTGCCACAGCCGTTTTCAGATAGCCCTCAATGCAAAGGCTCTAGACGCAAATATTGGTGTGAGAGCTAATTCAATCAAGGAAACACTGCATGTTGGTGAAGGGCATATTGAAGAAGGATCAGCCGAGTGGTTCTTGTGGGAGAACAACTCCATTTGGCTCACTAACTTCACACACCATCAGGCTTCCAAGCAGCTCTCAAGGAAACTCAGTTTTCACACTCTATGCTTAGTGCCCTTTGAGTGCCTAGGACTGAAATGAAGCTTGGTGAGCATCCCACATAAACGAATGCTCCACTTGCGGGTTTCACATGACACCAACTCCACATTCTCAGGCAACTTCAGCGCCACAGCCGTTTTCAGATAGCTCACAATGCAAAGGCTCTAGACGCAAATATTGGTGTGAGAGCTAATTCAATCAAGGAAACACTGCATGTTGGTGAAGGGCATATTGAAGAAGGATCAGCCGAGTGGTTCTTGTGGGAGAACAACTCCATTTGGCTCACTAACTTCACACACCATCAGGCTTCCAAGCAGCTCTCAAGGAAACTCAGTTTTCACACTCTATGCTTAGTGCTCTTTGTGTGCCTAGGACTGAAATGAACCTGGTAGAGCATCCCACGCAAACGAATGCTCCACATGCGGGTTTCACATGCCACCAACTCCACATTCTCAGGCAACTTCAGCGCCACAGCCGTTTTCAGATAGCTCACAATGCAAAGGCTCTAGACGCAAATATTGGTGTGAGAGCTAATTCAATCAAGGAAACACTGCATGTTGGTGAAGGGCATATTGAAGAAGGATCAGCCGAGTGGTTCTTGTGGGAGAACAACTCCATTTGGCTCACTAACTTCACACACCATCAGGCTTCCAAGCAGCTCTCAAGGAAACTCAGTTTTCACACTCTATGCTTAGTGCACTTTGTATGGCTAGGGCTGAAATGAACCTGGTAGAGCATCCCACACAAACGAATGCTCCACATGCGGGTTTCACATGCCACCAACTCCACATTCACAGGCAACTTCAGCGCCACAGCCGTTTTCAGATAGCCCTCAATGCAAAGGCTCTAGACGCAAATATTGGTGTGAGAGCTAATTCAATCAAGGAAACACTGCATGTTGGTGAAGGGCATATTGAAGAAGGATCAGCCGAGTGGTTCTTGTGGGAGAACAACTCCATTTGGCTCACTAACTTCACACACCATCAGGCTTCCAAGCAGCTCTCAAGGAAACTCAGTTTTCACACTCTATGCTTAGCGTCCTATGAGTGCATTATCTAGGAATGAACCTGGTAGAGCATCCCACACAAACGAATGCTCCACATGCGGGTTTCACATACCACCAACTCCACATTCACAGGCAACTTCAGCGCCACAGCCATTTTCAGATAGCCCTCAATGCAAAGGCTCTAGACGCAAATATTGGTGTGAGAGCTAATTCAATCAAGGAAACACTGCATGTTGGTGAAGGGCATATTGAAGAAGGATCAGCCGAGTGGTTCTTGTGGGAGAACAACTCCATTTGGCTCACTAACTTCACACACCATCAGGCTTCCAAGCAGCTCTCAAGGAAACTCAGTTTTCACACTCTATGCTTAATGCACTTTGTATGGCTAGGACTGAAATGAACCTGGTAGAGCATCCCACACAAACGAATGCTCCACATGCGGGTTTCACATGCCACCAACTCCACATTCACAGGCAACTTCAGTGCCACAGCCGTTTTCAGATAGCCCTCAATGCAAAGGCTCTAGACGCAAATATTGGTGTGAGAGCTAATTCAATCAAGGAAACACTGCATGTTGGTGAAGGGCATATTGAAGAAGGATCAGCCGAGTGGTTCTTGTGGGAGAACAACTCCATTTGGCTCACTAACTTCACACACCATCAGGCTTCCAAGCAGCTCTCAAGGAAACTCAGTTTTCACACTCTATGCTTAGTGCCCTTTGAGTGCCTAGGACTGAAATGAAGCTTGGTGAGCATCCCACATAAACGAATGCTCCACTTGCGGGTTTCACATGCCACCAACTCCACATTCACAGGCAACTTCAGCGCCACAGCCGTTTTCAGATAGCCCTCAATGCAAAGGCTCTAGACGCAAATATTGGTGTGAGAGCTAATTCAATCAAGGAAACACTGTATGGTGGTGAAGGGCATATTGAAGAAGGATCAGCCGAGTGGTTCTTGTGGGAGAACAACTCCATTTGGCTCACTAACTTCACACACCATCAGGCTTCCAAGCAGCTCTCAAGGAAACTCAGTTTTCACACTCTATGCTTAGTGCACTTTGTATGGCTAGGACTGAAATGAACCTGGTAGAGCATCCCACACAAATGAATGCTCCACATGCGGGTTTCACATGCCACCAACTCCACATTCACAGGCAACTTCAGTGCCACAGCCGTTTTCAGATAGCCCTCAATGCAAAGGCTCTAGATGCAAATATTGGTGTGAGAGCTAATTCAATCAAGGAAACACTGCATGTTGGTGAAGTGCATATTGAAGAAGGATCAGCCAAGTGGTTCTTGTGGGAGAACAACTCCATTTGGCTCACTAACTTCACACACCATCAGGCTTCCAAGCAGCTCTCAAGGAAACTCAGTTTTCACACTCTATGCTTAGTGCCCTTTGAGTGCCTAGGACTGAAATGAAGCTTGGTGAGCATCCCACATAAACGAATGCTCCACTTGCGGGTTTCACATGCCACCAACTCCACATTCACAGGCAACTTCAGCGCCACAGCCGTTTTCATATAGCCCTCAATGCAAAGGCTCTAGACGCAAATATTGGTGTGAGAGCTAATTCAATCAAGGAAACACTGCATGTTGGTGAAGGGCATATTGAAGAAGGATCAGCCGAGTGGTTCTTGTGGGAGAACAACTCCATTTGGCTCACTAACTTCACACACCATCAGGCTTCCAAGCAGCTCTCAAGGAAACTCAATTTTCACACTCTATGCTTAGTGCTCTTTGTGTGCCTAGGACTGAAATGAAGCTTGGTCAGCATCCCACACAAACGAATGCTCCACATGCGGGTTTCACATGCCACCAACTCCACATTCACAGGCAACTTCAGCGCCACAGCCGTTTTCAGATAGCCCTCAATGCAAAGGCTCTAGACGCAAATATTGGTGTGAGAGCTAATTCAATCAAGGAAACACTGCATGTTGGTGAAGGGCATATTGAAGAAGGATCAGCCGAGTGGTTCTTGTGGGAGAACAACTCCATTTGGCTCACTAACTTCACACACCATCAGGCTTCCAAGCAGCTCTCAAGGAAACTCAGTTTTCACACTCTATGCTTAGTGCCCTTTGAGTGCCTAGGACTGAAATGAAGCTTGGTGAGCATCCCACATAAACGAATGCTCCACTTGCGGGTTTCACATGCCACCAACTCCACATTCACAGGCAACTTCAGCGCCACAGCCGTTTTCAATAGCCCTCAATGCAAAGGCTCTAGACGCAAATATTGGTGTGAGAGCTAATTCAATCAAGGAAACACTGTATGGTGGTGAAGGGCATATTGAAGAAGGATCAGCCGAGTGGTTCTTGTGGGAGAACAACTCCATTTGGGCTCACTAACTTCACACACCATCAGGCTTCCAAGCAGCTCTCAAGGAAACTCAGTTTTCACACTCTATGCTTAGTGCACTTTGTATGGCTAGGACTGAAATGAACCTGGTAGAGCATCCCACACAAATGAATGCTCCACATGCGGGTTTCACATGCCACCAACTCCACATTCACAGGCAACTTCAGTGCCACAGCCGTTTTCAGATAGCCCTCAATGCAAAGGCTCTAGATGCAAATATTGGTGTGAGAGCTAATTCAATCAAGGAAACACTGCATGTTGGTGAAGTGCATATTGAAGAAGGATCAGCCAAGTGGTTCTTGTGGGAGAACAACTCCATTTGGCTCACTAACTTCACACACCATCAGGCTTCCAAGCAGCTCTCAAGGAAACTCAGTTTTCACACTCTATGCTTAGTGCCCTTTGAGTGCCTAGGACTGAAATGAAGCTTGGTGAGCATCCCACATAAACGAATGCTCCACTTGCGGGTTTCACATGCCACCAACTCCACATTCACAGGCAACTTCAGCGCCACAGCCGTTTTCATATAGCCCTCAATGCAAAGGCTCTAGACGCAAATATTGGTGTGAGAGCTAATTCAATCAAGGAAACACTGCATGTTGGTGAAGGGCATATTGAAGAAGGATCAGCCGAGTGGTTCTTGTGGGAGAACAACTCCATTTGGCTCACTAACTTCACACACCATCAGGCTTCCAAGCAGCTCTCAAGGAAACTCAGTTTTCACACTCTATGCTTAGTGCCCTTTGAGTGCATTATCTAGGAATGAACCTGGTAGAGCATCCCACACAAACGAATGCTCCACATGCGGGTTTCACATGCCACCAACTCCACATTCACAGGCAACTTCAGCGCCACAGCCGTTTTCAGATAGCCCTCAATGCAAAGGCTCTAGACACAAATATTGGTGTGAGAGCTAATTCAATCAAGGAAACACTGCATGTTGGTGAAGGGCATATTGAAGAAGGATCAGCCGAGTGGTTCTTGTGGGAGAACAACTCCATTTGGATCACTAACTTCACACACCATCAGGCTTCCAAGCAGCTCTCAAGGAAACTCAGTTTTCACACTCTATGCTTAGTGCTCTTTGTGTGCCTAGGACTGATATGAAGCTTGGTCAGCATCCCACACAAACGAATGCTCCACATGCGGGTTTCACATGCCACCAACTCCACATTCACAGGCAACTTCAGCGCCACAGCCGTTTTCAGATAACCCTCAGTGCAAAGGCTCTAGACGCAAATATTGGTGTGAGAGCTAATTCAATCAAGGAAACACTGCATGTTGGTGAAGGGCATATTGAAGAAGGATCAGCCGAGTGGTTCTTGTGGGAGAACAACTCCATTTGGCTCACTAACTTCACACACCATCAGGCTTCCAAGCAGCTCTCAAGGAAACTCAGTTTTCACACTCTATGCTTAGTGCCCTTTGAGTGCATTATCTAGGAATGAACCTGGTAGAGCATCCCACACAAACGCATGCTCCACATGCGGGTTTCACATGCCACCAACTCCACATTCACAGGCAACTTCAGCGCCACAGCCGTTTTCAGATAGCCCTCAATGCCAAAGGCTCTAGACACAAATATTGGTGTGAGAGCTAATTCAATCAAGGAAACACTGCATGTTGGTGAAGGGCATATTGAAGAAGGATCAGCCGAGTGGTTCTTGTGGGAGAACAACTCCATTTGGCTCACTAACTTCACACACCATCAGGCTTCCAAGCAGCTCTCAAGGAAACTCAGTTTTCACACTCTATGCTTAGTGCCCTTTGAGTGCATTATCTAGGAATGAACCTGGTAGAGCATCCCACACAAACGAATGCTCCACATGCGGGTTTCACATGCCACCAACTCCACATTCACAGGCAACTTCAGCGCCACAGCCGTTTTCAGATAGCCCTCAATGCAAAGGCTCTAGGCGCAAATATTGGTGTGAGAGCTAATTCAATCAAGGAAACACTGCATGTTGGTGAAGGGCATATTGAAGAAGGATCAGCCGAGTGGTTCTTGTGGGAGAACAACTCCATTTGGCTCACTAACTTCACACACCATCAGGCTTCCAAGCAGCTCTCAAGGAAACTCAGTTTTCACACTCTATGCTTAGTGCACTTTGTATGGCTAGGACTGAAATGATCCTGGTAGAGCATTCCACACAAACGAATGCTCCACATGCGGGTTTCACATGCCACCAACTCCACATTCACAGGCAACTTCAGTGCCACAGCCGTTTTCAGATAGCCCTCAATTAAAAGGCTCTTGACGCAAATATTGGTGTGAGAGCTAATTCAATCAAGGAAACACTGCATGTTGGTGAAGGGCATATTGAAGAAGGATCAGCCGAGTGGTTCTTGTGGGAGAACAACTCCATTTGGCTCACTAACTTCACACACCATCAGGCTTCCAAGCAGCTCTCAAGGAAACTCAGTTTTCACACTCTATGCTTAGTGCTCTTTGTGTGGCTAGGACTGATATGAAGCTGGGTCAGCATCCCACACAAACGAATGCTCCACATGCGGGTTTCACATGCCACCAACTCCACATTCACAGGCAACTTCAGCGCCACAGCCGTTTTCAGATAGCCCTCAATGCAAAGGCTCTAGGCGCAAATATTGGTGTGAGAGCTAATTCAATCAAGGAAACACTGCATGTTGGTGAAGGGCATATTGAAGAAGGATCAGCCGAGTGGTTCTTGTGGGAGAACAACTCCATTTGGCTCACTAACTTCACACACCATCAGGCTTCCAAGCAGCTCTCAAGGAAACTCAGTTTTCACACTCTATGCTTAGTGCCCTTTGAGTGCATTATCTAGGAATGAACCTGGTAGAGCATCCCACACAAACGAATGCTCCACATGCGGGTTTCACATGCCACCAACTCCACATTCACAGGCAACTTCAGCGCCACAGCTGTTTTCAGATAGCCCTCAATGCAAAGGCTCTAGACACAAATATTGGTGTGAGAGCTAATTCAATCAAGGAAACACTGCATGTTGGTGAAGGGCATATTGAAGAAGGATCAGCCGAGTGGTTCTTGTGGGAGAACAACTCCATTTGGCTCACTAACTTCACACACCATCAGGCTTCCAAGCAGCTCTCAAGGAAACTCAGTTTTCACACTCTATGCTTAGTGCCCTTTGAGTGCATTATCTAGGAATGAACCTGGTAGAGCATCCCACACAAACGAATGCTCCACATGCGGGTTTCACATGCCACCAACTCCACATTCACAGGCAACTTCAGCGCCACAGCCGTTTTCAGATAGCCCTCAATGCAAAGGCTCTAGACGCAAATATTGGTGTGAGAGCTAATTCAATCAAGGAAACACTGCATGTTGGTGAAGGGCATATTGAAGAAGGATCAGCCGAGTGGTTCTTGTGGGAGAACAACTCCATTTGGCTCACTAACTTCACACACCATCAGGCTTCCAAGCAGCTCTCAAGGAAACTCAGTTTTCACACTCTATGCTTAGTGCCCTTTGTATGGCTAGGACTGAAATGAACCTGGTAGAGCATCCCACACAAACGAATGCTCCACATGCGGGTTTCACATGCCACCAACTCCACATTCACAGGCAACTTCAGCGCCACAGCCGTTTTCAGATAGCCCTCAATGCAAAGGCTCTAGACGCAAATATTGGTGTGAGAGCTAATTCAATCAAGGAAACACTGTATGGTGGTGAAGGGCATATTGAAGAAGGATCAGCCGAGTGGTTCTTGTGGGAGAACAACTCCATTTGGCTCACTAACTTCACACACCATCAGGCTTCCAAGCAGCTCTCAAGGAAACTCAGTTTTCACACTCTATGCTTAGTGCACTTTGTATGGCTAGGACTGAAATGAACCTGGTAGAGCATCCCACACAAATGAATGCTCCACATGCGGGTTTCACATGCCACCAACTCCACATTCACAGGCAACTTCAGTGCCACAGCCGTTTTCAGATAGCCCTCAATGCAAAGGCTCTAGATGCAAATATTGGTGTGAGAGCTAATTCAATCAAGGAAACACTGCATGTTGGTGAAGTGCATATTGAAGAAGGATCAGCCAAGTGGTTCTTGTGGGAGAACAACTCCATTTGGCTCACTAACTTCACACACCATCAGGCTTCCAAGCAGCTCTCAAGGAAACTCAGTTTTCACACTCTATGCTTAGTGCCCTTTGAGTGCCTAGGACTGAAATGAAGCTTGGTGAGCATCCCACATAAACGAATGCTCCACTTGCGGGTTTCACATGCCACCAACTCCACATTCACAGGCAACTTCAGCGCCACAGCCGTTTTCATATAGCCCTCAATGCAAAGGCTCTAGACGCAAATATTGGTGTGAGAGCTAATTCAATCAAGGAAACACTGCATGTTGGTGAAGGGCATATTGAAGAAGGATCAGCCGAGTGGTTCTTGTGGGAGAACAACTCCATTTGGCTCACTAACTTCACACACCATCAGGCTTCCAAGCAGCTCTCAAGGAAACTCAATTTTCACACTCTATGCTTAGTGCTCTTTGTGTGCCTAGGACTGAAATGAAGCTTGGTCAGCATCCCACACAAACGAATGCTCCACATGCGGGTTTCACATGCCACCAACTCCACATTCACAGGCAACTTCAGCGCCACAGCCGTTTTCAGATAGCCCTCAATGCAAAGGCTCTAGACGCAAATATTGGTGTGAGAGCTAATTCAATCAAGGAAACACTGCATGTTGGTGAAGGGCATATTGAAGAAGGATCAGCCGAGTGGTTCTTGTGGGAGAACAACTCCATTTGGCTCACTAACTTCACACACCATCAGGCTTCCAAGCAGCTCTCAAGGAAACTCAGTTTTCACACTCTATGCTTAGTGCCCATTGAGTGCATTATCTAGGAATGAACCTGGTAGAGCATCCCACACAAACGAATGCTCCACATGCGGGTTGCACATGCCACCAACTTCACATTCACAGGCAACTTCAGCGCCACAGCCGTTTTCAGATAGCCCTCAATGCAAAGGCTCTAGACGCAAATATTGGTGTGAGAGCTAATTCAATCAAGGAAACACTGCATGTTGGTGAAGGGCATATTGAAGAAGGATCAGCCGAGTGGTTCTTGTGGGAGAACAACTCCATTTGGCTCACTAACTTCACACACCATCAGGCTTCCAAGCAGCTGTCAAGGAAACTCAGTTTTCACACTCTATGCTTAGTGCCCTTTGAGTGCCTAGGACTGAAATGAAGCTTGGAGAGCATCCCACACTAACGAATGCTCCACATGCGGGTTTCACATGCCACCAACTCCACATTCACAGGCAACTTCAGCGCCACAGCCGTTTTCAGATAGCCCTCAATGCAAAGGCTCTAGACGCAAATATTGGTGTGAGAGCTAATTCAATCAAGGAAACACTGCATGTTGGTGAAGGGCATATTGAAGAAGGATCAGCCGAGTGGTTCTTGTGGGAGAACAACTCCATTTGGCTCACTAACTTCACACACCATCAGGCTTAAAAGCAGCTCTCAAGGAAACTCAGTTTTCACACTCTATGCTTAGTGCTCTTTGTGTGCCTAGGACTGAAATGAACCTGGTAGAGCATCCCACACAAACGAATGCTCCACATGCGGGTTTCACATGCCACCAACTCCACATTCACAGGCAACTTCAGCGCCACAGCCGTTTTCAGATAGCCCTCAATGCAAAGGCTCTAGACGCAAATATTGGTGTGAGAGCTAATTCAATCAAGGAAACACTGCATGTTGGTGAAGGGCATATTGAAGAAGGATCAGCCGAGTGGTTCTTGTGGGAGAACAACTCCATTTGGCTCACTAACTTCACACACCATCAGGCTTCCAAGCAGCTCTCAAGGAAACTCGGTTTTCACACTCTATGCTTAGTGCCCATTGAGTGCATTATCTAGGAATGAACCTGGTAGAGCATCCCACACAAACGAATGCTCCACATGCGGGTTTCACATGCCACCAACTCCACATTCACAGGCAACTTCAGCGCCACAGCCGTTTTCAGATAGCCCTCAATGCAAAGGCTCTAGACGCAAATATTGGTGTGAGAGCTAATTCAATCAAGGAAACACTGCATGTTGGTGAAGGGCATATTGAAGAAGGATCAGCCGAGTGGTTCTTGTGGGAGAACAACTCCATTTGGCTCACTAACTTCACACACCATCAGGCTTCCAAGCAGCTCTCAAGGAAACTCAGTTTTCACACTCTATGCTTAGTGCCCTTTGAGTGCATTATCTAGGAATGAACCTGGTAGAGCATCCCACACAAACGAATGCTCCACATGCGGGTTTCACATGCCACCAACTCCACATTCACAGGCAACTTCAGCGCCACAGCCGTTTTCAGATAGCCCTCAATGCAAAGGCTCTAGACACAAATATTGGTGTGAGAGCTAATTCAATCAAGGAAACACTGCATGTTGGTGAAGGGCATATTGAAGAAGGATCAGCCGAGTGGTTCTTGTGGGAGAACAACTCCATTTGGATCACTAACTTCACACACCATCAGGCTTCCAAGCAGCTCTCAAGGAAACTCAGTTTTCACACTCTATGCTTAGTGCTCTTTGTGTGCCTAGGACTGATATGAAGCTTGGTCAGCATCCCACACAAACGAATGCTCCACATGCGGGTTTCACATGCCACCAACTCCACATTCACAGGCAACTTCAGCGCCACAGCCGTTTTCAGATAACCCTCAGTGCAAAGGCTCTAGACGCAAATATTGGTGTGAGAGCTAATTCAATCAAGGAAACACTGCATGTTGGTGAAGGGCATATTGAAGAAGGATCAGCCGAGTGGTTCTTGTGGGAGAACAACTCCATTTGGCTCACTAACTTCACACACCATCAGGCTTCCAAGCAGCTCTCAAGGAAACTCAGTTTTCACACTCTATGCTTAGTGCCCTTTGAGTGCATTATCTAGGAATGAACCTGGTAGAGCATCCCACACAAACGCATGCTCCACATGCGGGTTTCACATGCCACCAACTCCACATTCACAGGCAACTTCAGCGCCACAGCCGTTTTCAGATAGCCCTCAATGCAAAGGCTCTAGACACAAATATTGGTGTGAGAGCTAATTCAATCAAGGAAACACTGCATGTTGGTGAAGGGCATATTGAAGAAGGATCAGCCGAGTGGTTCTTGTGGGAGAACAACTCCATTTGGCTCACTAACTTCACACACCATCAGGCTTCCAAGCAGCTCTCAAGGAAACTCAGTTTTCACACTCTATGCTTAGTGCCCTTTGAGTGCATTATCTAGGAATGAACCTGGTAGAGCATCCCACACAAACGAATGCTCCACATGCGGGTTTCACATGCCACCAACTCCACATTCACAGGCAACTTCAGCGCCACAGCCGTTTTCAGATAGCCCTCAATGCAAAGGCTCTAGACGCAAATATTGGTGTGAGAGCTAATTCAATCAAGGAAACACTGCATGTTGGTGAAGGGCATATTGAAGAAGGATCAGCCGAGTGGTTCTTGTGGGAGAACAACTCCATTTGGCTCACTAACTTCACACACCATCAGGCTTCCAAGCAGCTCTCAAGGAAACTCAGTTTTCACACTCTATGCTTAGTGCACTTTGTATGGCTAGGACTGAAATGATCCTGGTAGAGCATTCCACACAAACGAATGCTCCACATGCGGGTTTCACATGCCACCAACTCCACATTCACAGGCAACTTCAGTGCCACAGCCGTTTTCAGATAGCCCTCAATGCAAAGGCTCTTGACGCAAATATTGGTGTGAGAGCTAATTCAATCAAGGAAACACTGCATGTTGGTGAAGGGCATATTGAAGAAGGATCAGCCGAGTGGTTCTTGTGGGAGAACAACTCCATTTGGCTCACTAACTTCACACACCATCAGGCTTCCAAGCAGCTCTCAAGGAAACTCAGTTTTCACACTCTATGCTTAGTGCTCTTTGTGTGGCTAGGACTGATATGAAGCTTGGTCAGCATCCCACACAAACGAATGCTCCACATGCGGGTTTCACATGCCACCAACTCCACATTCACAGGCAACTTCAGCGCCACAGCCGTTTTCAGATAGCCCTCAATGCAAAGGCTCTAGGCGCAAATATTGGTGTGAGAGCTAATTCAATCAAGGAAACACTGCATGTTGGTGAAGGGCATATTGAAGAAGGATCAGCCGAGTGGTTCTTGTGGGAGAACAACTCCATTTGGCTCACTAACTTCACACACCATCAGGCTTCCAAGCAGCTCTCAAGGAAACTCAGTTTTCACACTCTATGCTTAGTGCCCTTTGAGTGCATTATCTAGGAATGAACCTGGTAGAGCATCCCACACAAACGAATGCTCCACATGCGGGTTTCACATGCCACCAACTCCACATTCACAGGCAACTTCAGCGCCACAGCTGTTTTCAGATAGCCCTCAATGCAAAGGCTCTAGACACAAATATTGGTGTGAGAGCTAATTCAATCAAGGAAACACTGCATGTTGGTGAAGGGCATATTGAAGAAGGATCAGCCGAGTGGTTCTTGTGGGAGAACAACTCCATTTGGCTCACTAACTTCACACACCATCAGGCTTCCAAGCAGCTCTCAAGGAAACTCAGTTTTCACACTCTATGCTTAGTGCCCTTTGAGTGCATTATCTAGGAATGAACCTGGTAGAGCATCCCACACAAACGAATGCTCCACATGCGGGTTTCACATGCCACCAACTCCACATTCACAGGCAACTTCAGCGCCACAGCCGTTTTCAGATAGCCCTCAATGCAAAGGCTCTAGACGCAAATATTGGTGTGAGAGCTAATTCAATCAAGGAAACACTGCATGTTGGTGAAGGGCATATTGAAGAAGGATCAGCCGAGTGGTTCTTGTGGGAGAACAACTCCATTTGGCTCACTAACTTCACACACCATCAGGCTTCCAAGCAGCTCTCAAGGAAACTCAGTTTTCACACTCTATGCTTAGTGCCCTTTGTATGGCTAGGACTGAAATGAACCTGGTAGAGCATCCCACACAAACGAATGCTCCACATGCGGGTTTCACATGCCACCAACTCCACATTCACAGGCAACTTCAGTGCCACAGCCGTTTTCAGATAGCCCTCAATGCAAAGGCTCTTGACGCAAATATTGGTGTGAGAGCTAATTCAATCAAGGAAACACTGCATGTTGGTGAAGGGCATATTGAAGAAGGATCAGCCGAGTGGTTCTTGTGGGAGAACAACTCCATTTGGCTCACTAACTTCACACACCATCAGGCTTCCAAGCAGCTCTCAAGGAAACTCAGTTTTCACACTCTATGCTTAGTGCTCTTTGTGTGGCTTGGACTGATATGAAGCTTGGTCAGCATCCCACACAAACGAATGCTCCACATGCGGGTTTCACATGCCACCAACTCCACATTCACAGGCAACTTCAGCGCCACAGCCGTTTTCAGATAGCCCTCAATGCAAAGGCTCTAGACGCAAATATTGGTGTGAGAGCTAATTCAATCAAGGAAACACTGCATGTTGGTGAAGGGCATATTGAAGAAGGATCAGCCGAGTGGTTCTTGTGGGAGAACAACTCCATTTGGCTCACTAACTTCACACACCATCAGGCTTCCAAGCAGCTCTCAAGGAAACTCAGTTTTCACACTCTATGCTTAGTGCCCTTTGAGTGCATTATCTAGGAATGAACCTGGTAGAGCATCCCACACAAACGAATGCTCCACATGCGGGTTTCACATGCCACCAACTCCACATTCACAGGCAACTTCAGCGCCACAGCCGTTTTCAGATAGCCCTCAATGCAAAGGCTCTAGACGCAAATATTGGTGTGAGAGCTAATTCAATCAAGGAAACACTGCATGTTGGTGAAGGGCATATTGAAGAAGGATCAGCCGAGTGGTTCTTGTGGGAGAACAACTCCATTTGGCTCACTAACTTCACACACCATCAGGCTTCCAAGCAGCTCTCAAGGAAACTCAGTTTTCACACTCTATGCTTAGTGCTCTTTGTGTGGCTAGGACTGATATGAAGCTTGGTCAGCATCCCACACAAACGAATGCTCCACATGCGGGTTTCACATGCCACCAACTCCACATTCACAGGCAACTTCAGCGCCACAGCCGTTTTCAGATAGCCCTCAATGCAAAGGCTCTAGACGCAAATATTGGTGTGAGAGCTAATTCAATCAAGGAAACACTGCATGTTGGTGAAGGGCATATTGAAGAAGGATCAGCCAAGTGGTTCTTGTGGGAGAACAACTCCATTTGGCTCACTAACTTCACACACCATCAGGCTTCCAAGCAGCTCTCAAGGAAACTCAGTTTTCACACTCTATGCTTAGTGCTCTTTGTGTGGCTAGGACTGATATGAAGCTTGGTCAGCATCCCACACAAACGAATGCTCCACATGCGGGTTTCACATGCCACCAACTCCACATTCACAGGCAACTTCAGCGCCACAGCCGTTTTCAGATAGCCCTCAATGCAAAGGCTCTAGACGCAAATATTGGTGTGAGAGCTAATTCAATCAAGGAAACACTGCATGTTGGTGAAGGGCATATTGAGGAAGGATCAGCCGAGTGGTTCTTGTGGGAGAACAACTCCATTTGGCTCACTAACTTCACACACCATCAGGCTTCCAAGCAGCTCTCAAGGAAACTCAGTTTTCACACTCTATGCTTAGTGCCCTTTGAGTGCATTATCTAGGAATGAACCTGGTAGAGCATCCCACACAAACGAATGCTCCACATGCGGGTTTCACATGCCACCAACTCCACATTCACAGGCAACTTCAGCGCCACAGCCGTTTTCAGATAGCCCTCAATGCAAAGGCTCTAGACGCAAATATTGGTGTGAGAGCTAATTCAATCAAGGAAACACTGCATGTTGGTGAAGGGCATATTGAAGAAGGATCAGCCGAGTGGTTCTTGTGGGAGAACAACTCCATTTGGCTCACTAACTTCACACACCATCAGGCTTCCAAGCAGCTCTCAAGGAAACTCAGTTTTCACACTCTATGCTTAGTGCCCTTTGAGTGCATTATCTAGGAATGAACCTGGTAGAGCATCCCACGCAAACGAATGCTCCACATGCGGGTTTCACATGCCACCAACTCCACATTCACAGGCAACTTCAGCGCCACAGCCGTTTTCAGATAGCCCTCAATGCAAAGGCTCTAGACGCAAATATTGGTGTGAGAGCTAATTCAATCAAGGAAACACTGCATGTTGGTGGAGGGCATATTGAAGAAGGATCAGCCGAGTGGTTCTTGTGGGAGAACAACTCCATTTGGCTCACTAACTTCACACACCATCAGGCTTCCAAGCAGCTCTCAAGGAAACTCAGTTTTCACACTCTATGCTTAGTGCCCTATGAGTGCATTATCTAGGAATGAACCTGGTAGAGCATCCCACACAAACGAATGCTCCACATGCGGGTTTCACATGCCACCAACTCCACATTCACAGGCAACTTCAGCTCCACAGCCGTTTTCAGATAGCCCTCAATGCAAAGGCTCTAGACGCAAATATTGGTGTGAGAGCTAATTCAATCAAGGAAACACTGCATGGTGGTGAAGGGCATATTGAAGAAGGATCAGCAGAGTGGTTCTTGTGGGAGAACAACTCCATTTGGCTCACTAACTTCACACACCATTAGGCTTCCAAGCAGCTCTCAAGGAAACTCAGTTTTCACACTCTATGCTTAGTGCACTTTGTATGGCTAGGACTGAAATGAACCTGGTAGAGCATCCCACACAAACGAATGCTCCACATGCGGGTTTCACATGCCACCAACTCCACATTCACAGGCAACTTCAGCGCCACAGCCGTTTTCAGATAGCCCTCAATGCAAAGGCTCTAGACGCAAATATTGGTGTGAGAGCTAATTCAATCAAGGAAACACTGCATGTTGGTGGAGGGCATATTGAAGAAGGATCAGCCGAGTGGTTCTTGTGGGAAAACAATTCCATTTGGCTCACTAACTTCACACACCATCAGGCTTCCAAGCAGCTCTCAAGGAAACTCAGTTTTCACACTCTATGCTTAGTGCGCTATGAGTGCATTATCTAGGAATGAACCTGGTAGAGCATCCCACACAAACGAATGCTCCACATGCGGGTTTCACATGCCACCAACTCCACATTCACAGGCAACTTCAGCTCCACAGCCGTTTTCAGATAGCCCTCAATGCAAAGGCTCTAGACGCAAATATTGGTGTGAGAGCTAATTCAATCAAGGAAACACTGCATGGTGGTGAAGGGCATATTGAAGAAGGATCAGCCGAGTGGTTCTTGAGGGAGAACAACTCCATTTGGCTCACTAACTTCACACAACATTAGGCTTCTAAGCAGCTCTCAAGGAAACTCAGTTTTCACACTCTATGCTTAGTGCACTTTGTATGGCTAGGACTGAAATGAACCTGGTAGAGCATCCCACACAAACGAATGCTCCACATGCGGGTTTCACATGCCACCAACTCCACATTCACAGGCAACTTCAGCGCCACAGCCGTTTTCAGATAGCCCTCAATGCAAAGGCTCTAGACGCAAATATTGGTGTGAGAGCTAATTCAATCAAGGAAACACTGCATGTTGGTGAAGCGCATATTGAAGAAGGATCAGCCGAGTGGTTCTTGTGGGAGAACAACTCCATTTGGCTCACTAACTTCACACACCATCAGGCTTCCAAGCAGCTCTCAAGGAAACTCAGTTTTCACACTCTATGCTTAGTGCCCTTTGAGTGCATTATCTAGGAATGAACCTGGTAGAGCATTCCACACAAACGAATGCTCCACATGCGGGTTTCACATGCCACCAACTCCACATTCACAGGCAACTTCAGCGCCACAGCCGTTTTCAGATAGCCCTCAATGCAAAGGCTCTAGACGCAAATATTGGTGTGAGAGCTAATTCAATCAAGGAAACACTGCATGTTGGTGAAGGGCATATTGAAGAAGGATCAGCCGAGTGGTTCTTGTGGGAGAACAACTCCATTTGGCTCACTAACTTCACACACCATCAGGCTTCCAAGCAGCTCTCAAGGAAACTCAGTTTTCACACTCTATGCTTAGTGCCCTTTGAGTGCATTATCTAGGAATGAACCTGGTAGAGCATCCCACACAAACGAATGCTCCACATGCGGGTTTCACATGCCACCAACTCCACATTCACAGGCAACTTCAGCGCCACAGCCGTTTTCAGATAGCCCTCAATGCAAAGGCTCTAGACGCAAATATTGGTGTGAGAGCTAATTCAATCAAGGAAACACTGCATGGTGGTGAAGGGCATATTGAAGAAGGATCAGCCGAGTGGTTCTTGTGGGAGAACAACTCCATTTGGCTCACTAACTTCACACACCATCAGGCTTCCAAGCAGCTCTCAAGGAAACTCAGTTTTCACACTCTATGCTTAGTGCCCTTTGAGTGCCTAGGAGTGAAATGAAGCTTGGTGAGCATCCCACACAAACGAATGCTCCACATGCGGGTTTCACATGCCACCAACTCCACATTCACAGGCAACTTCAGCGCCACAGCCGTTTTCAGATAGCCCTCAATGCAAAGGCTCTAGACGCAAATATTGGTGTGAGAGCTAATTCAATCAAGGAAACACTGCATGTTGGTGAAGGGCATATTGAAGAAGGATCAGTCGAGTGGTTCTTGTGGGAGAACAACTCCATTTGGCTCACTAACTTCACACACCATCAGGCTTCCAAGCAGCTCTCAAGGAAACTCAGTTTTCACACTCTATGCTTAGTGCCCTTTCTTTGGCTAGCACTGAAATGAACCTGGTAGAGCATCCCACACAAACGAATGCTCCACATGCGGGTTTCACATGCCACCAACTCCACATTCACAGGCAACTTCAGCGCCACAGCCGTTTTCAGATAGCCCTCAATGCAAAGGCTCTAGACGCAAATATTGGTGTGAGAGCTAATTCAATCAAGGAAACACTGCATGTTGGTGAAGGGCATACTGAAGAAGGATTAGCCGAGTGGTTCTTGTGGGAGAACAACTCCATTTGGCTCACTAACTTCACACACCATCAGGCTTCCAAGCAGCTCTCAAGAAAACTCAGTTTTCACACTCTATGCTTAGTGCCCTTTGAGTGCATTATCTAGGAATGAACCTGGTAGAGCATCCCACACAAACGAATGCTCCACATGCGGGTTTCACATGCCACCAACTCCACATTCACAGGCAACTTCAGCGCCACAGCCGTTTTCAGATAGCCCTCAATGCAAAGGCTCTAGACGCAAATATTGGTGTGAGAGCTAATTCAATCAAGGAAACACTGCATGTTGGTGAAGGGCATATTGAAGAAGGATCAGCCGAGTGGTTCTTGTGGGAGAACAACTCCATTTGGCTCACTAACTTCACACACCATCAGGCTTCCAAGCAGCTCTCAAGGAAACTCAGTTTTCACACTCTATGCTTAGTGCCCTTTGAGTGCATTATCTAGGAATGAACTTGGTAGAGCATCCCACACAAACGAATGCTCCACATGCGGGTTTCACATGCCACCAACTCCACATTCACAGGCAACTTCAGCGCCACAGCCGTTTTCAGATAGCCCTCAATGCAAAGGCTCTAGACGCAAATATTGGTGTGAGAGCTAATTCAATCAAGGAAACACTGCATGTTGGTGAAGGGCATATTGAAGAAGGATCAGCCGAGTGGTTCTTGTGGGAGAACAACTCCATTTGGCTCACTAACTTCACACACCATCAGGCTTCCAAGCAGCTCTCAAGGAAACTCAGTTTTCACACTCTATGCTTAGTGCCCTTTGAGTGCATTATCTAGGAATGAACCTGGTAGAGCATCCCACACAAACGAATGCTCCACATGCGGGTTTCACATGCCACCAACTCCACATTCACAGGCAACTTCAGTGCCACAGCCGTTTTCAGATAGCCCTCAATTCAAAGGCTCTAGACGCAAATATTGGTGTGAGAGCTAATTCAATCAAGGAAACACTGCATGTTGGTGAAGGGCATATTGAAGAAGGATCAGCCGAGTGGTTCTTGTGGGAGAACAACTCCATTTGGCTCACTAACTTCACACACCATCAGGCTTCCAAGCAGCTCTCAAGGAAACTCAGTTTTCACACTCTATGCTTAGTGCCCTTTGAGTGCATTATCTAGGAATGAACCTGGTAGAGCATCCCACACAAACGAATGCTCCACATGCGGGTTTCACATGCCACCAACTCCACATTCACAGGCAACTTCAGCGCCACAGCCGTTTTCAGATAGCCCTCAATGCAAAGGCACTAGACGCAAATATTGGTATGAGAGCTAATTCAATCAAGGAAACACTGCATGTTGGTGGAGGGCATATTGAAGAAGGATCAGCCGAGTGGTTCTTGTGGGAGAACAACTCCATTTGGCTCACTAACTTCACACACCATCAGGCTTCCAAGCAGCTCTCAAGGAAACTCAGTTTTCACACTCTATGCTTAGTGCCCTATGAGTGCATTATCTAGGAATGAACCTGGTAGAGCATCCCACACAAACGAATGCTCCACATGCGGGTTTCACATGCCACCAACTCCACATTCACAGGCAACTTCAGCGCCACAGCCGTTTTCAGATAGCCCTCAATGCAAAGGCTCTAGACGCAAATATTGGTGTGAGAGCTAATTCAATCAAGGAAACACTGCATGTTGGTGAAGGGCACACTGAAGAAGGATTAGCCGAGTGGTTCTTGTGGGAGAACAACTCCATTTGGCTCACTAACTTCACACACCATCAGGCTTCCAAGCAGCTCTCAAGGAAACTCAGTTTTCACACTCTATGCTTAGTGCCCTTTGAGTGCATTATCTAGGAATGAACCTGGTAGAGCATCCCACACAAACGAATGCTCCACATGCGGGTTTCCCATGCCACCAACTCCACATTCACAGGCAACTTCAGTGCCACAGCCGTTTTCAGATAGCCCTCAATTCAAAGGCTCTAGACGCAAATATTGGTGTGAGAGCTAATTCAATCAAGGAAACACTGCATGTTGGTGAAGGGCATATTGAAGAAGGATCAGCCGAGTGGTTCTTGTGGGAGAACAACTCCATTTGGCTCACTAACTTCACACACCATCAGGCTTCCAAGCAGCTCTCAAGGAAACTCAGTTTTCACACTCTATGCTTAGTGCCCTTTGAGTGCATTATCTAGGAATGAACCTGGTAGAGCATCCCACACAAACGAATGCTCCACATGCGGGTTTCACATGCCACCAACTCCACATTCACAGGCAACTTCAGCGCCACAGCCGTTTTCAGATAGCCCTCAATGCAAAGGCACTAGACGCAAATATTGGTATGAGAGCTAATTCAATCAAGGAAACACTGCATGTTGGTGGAGGGCATATTGAAGAAGGATCAGCCGAGTGGTTCTTGTGGGAGAACAACTCCATTTGGCTCACTAACTTCACACACCATCAGGCTTCCAAGCAGCTCTCAAGGAAACTCAGTTTTCACACTCTATGCTTAGTGCCCTATGAGTGCATTATCTAGGAATGAACCCGGTAGAGCATCCCACACAAACGAATGCTCCACATGCGGGTTTCACATGCCACCAACTCCACATTCACAGGCAACTTCAGCGCCACAGCCGTTTTCAGATAGCCCTCAATGCAAAGGCTCTAGACGCAAATATTGGTGTGAGAGCTAATTCAATCAAGGAAACACTGCATGTTGGTGAAGGGCACACTGAAGAAGGATTAGCCGAGTGGTTCTTGTGGGAGAACAACTCCATTTGGCTCACTAACTTCACACACCATCAGGCTTCCAAGCAGCTCTCAAGAAAACTCAGTTTTCACACTCTATGCTTAGTGCCCTTTGAGTGCATTATCTAGGAATGAACCTGGTAGAGCATCCCACACAAACGAATGCTCCACATGCGGGTTTCACATGCCACCAACTCCACATTCACAGGCAACTTCAGCGCCACAGCCGTTTTCAGATAGCCCTCAATGCAAAGGCTCTAGACGCAAATATTGGTGTGAGAGCTAATTCAATCAAGGAAACACTGCATGTTGGTGAAGGGCATATTGAAGAAGGATCAGCCGAGTGGTTCTTGTGGGAGAACAACTCCATTTGGCTCACTAACTTCACACACCATCAGGCTTCCAAGCAGCTCTCAAGGAAACTCAGTTTTCACACTCTATGCTTAGTGCCCTTTGAGTGCATTATCTAGGAATGAACTTGGTAGAGCATCCCACACAAACGAATGCTCCACATGCGGGTTTCACATGCCACCAACTCCACATTCACAGGCAACTTCAGCGCCACACCCGTTTTCAGATAGCCCTCAATGCAAAGGCTCTAGACGCAAATATTGGTGTGAGAGCTAATTCAATCAAGGAAACACTGCATGTTGGTGAAGGGCATATTGAAGAAGGATCAGCCGAGTGGTTCTTGTGGGAGAACAACTCCATTTGGCTCACTAACTTCACACACCATCAGGCTTCCAAGCAGCTCTCAAGGAAACTCAGTTTTCACACTCTATGCTTAGTGCCCTTTGAGTGCATTATCTAGGAATGAACCTGGTAGAGCATCCCACACAAACGAATGCTCCACATGCGGGTTTCACATGCCACCAACTCCACATTCACAGGCAACTTCAGTGCCACAGCCGTTTTCAGATAGCCCTCAATTCAAAGGCTCTAGACGCAAATATTGGTGTGAGAGCTAATTCAATCA
>NW_026698865.1:0-44917 GCF_030435755.1 Ochotona princeps | reverse complement strand
TTCCTTGAGAGCTGCTTGGAAGCCTGATGGTTGTGTGAAGTTAGTGAGCCAAATGGAGTTGTTCTCCCACAAGAACCACTCGGCTGATTCTTCTTCAATATGCCCTTCACCAACATGCAGTGTTTTCCTTGATTGAATTAGCTCTCACATTCAATATTTGCGTCTAGAGCCTTTGCTTTGAGGGCTATCTGAAAACGGGCTTGTGGCGCTGAAGTTGCCTGTGAATGTGGAGTTGGTGGCATGTAAACCCGCATGTGGAGCATTCGTTTGTGTGGGATGCTCTACCAGGTTCATTTCAGTCCTAGCCATACAAAGGGCACTAAGCCTAGAGTGTGAAAACTGAGTTTCCTTGAGAGCTGCTTGGAAGCCTGATGGTTGTGAAGTTAGTGAGCCAAATGGAGTTGTTCTCCCACAGGAACCACTCGGCTGATCCTTCTTCAATATGCCCTTCACCAACATGCAGTGTTTCCTTGATTGAATTAGCTCTCACACCAATATTTGCGTCTAGAGCCTTTGCAATTGAGGGCTATCTGAAAACGACTCTGGCGCTGAAGTTGCCTGTGAATGTAGAGTTGGTGGCATGTGAAACCCGCATGTGGAGCATTCGTTTGTGTGGGATGCTGACCAAGCTTCATTTCAGTCCTAGGCACACAAAGAGCACTAAGCATAGAGTGTGAAAACTGAGTTTCCTTGAGAGCTGCTTGGAAGCCTGATGGTGTGTGAAGTTAGTGAGCCAAATGGAGTTGTTCTCCCACAAGAACCGCTCGGCTGATCTTTCTTCAATATGCGTTTCACCAACATGCAGTGTTTCCTTGATTGAATTAGCTCTCACACCAATATATGCGTCTAGAGCCTTTGCATTGAGGGCTATCTGAAAACGGCTGTGGCGCTGAAGTTGCCTGTGAATGTGGAGTTGGTGGCATGTGAAACCCCGCATGTGGAGCATTCGTTTGTGTGGGATGCTCTACCAGGTTCATTCCTAGATAATGCACTCAAAGGGCACTAAGCATAGAGTGTGAAAACTGAGTTTCCTTGAGACCTGCTTGGAAGCCTGATGGTGTGTGAAGTTAGTGAGCCAAATGGAGTTGTTCTCCCACAAGAACCACTCGGCTGATCCGTCTTCAATATGCCCTTCACCAACATGCAGTGTTTCCTTGATTGAATTAGCTCTCACACCAATATTTGCGTCTAGAGCCTTTGCATTGAGGGCTATCTGAAAACGGCTGTGGCGCTGAAGTTGCCTGTGAATGTGGGAGTTGGTGGCATGTGAAACCCGCATGTGGAGCATTCGTTTGTGTGGGATCTGACCAAGCTTCATTTCAGTCCTAGGCACACAAAGAGCACTAAGCATAGAGTGTGAAAACTGAGTTTCCTTGAGAGCTGCTTGGAAGCCTGATGGTGTGTGAAGTTTAGTGAGCCAAATGGAGTTGTTCTCCCACAAGAACCACTCGGCTGATTCTTCTTCAATATGCCCTTCACCAACATGCAGTGTTTCCTTGATTGAATTAGCTCTCACATCAATATTTGCGTCTAGAGCCTTTGCATTGAGGGCTATCTGAAAACGGCTGTGGCGCTGAAGTTGCCTGTGAATGTGGAGTTGGTGGCATGTAAACCCGCATGTGGAGCATTCGTTTGTGTGGGATGCTCTACCAGGTTCATTCCTAGATAATGCACTCAAAGGGGCACTAAGCCTAGAGTGTGAAAACTGAGTTTCCTTGAGAGCTGCTTGGAAGCCTGATGGTGTGTGAAAGTTAGTGAGCCAAATGGAGTTGTTTCTCCCACAAGAAACCACTCGGCTGATCACTTCTTCAATAATGCCCTTCACCAACATGCAGTGTTTCCTTGATTGAATTAGCTCTCACACCAATATTTGCGTCTAGAGCCTTTGCATTGAGGGCTATCTGAAAACGGCTGTGGCGCTGAAGTTGCCTGTGAATGTGGAGTTGGTGGCATGTGAAACCCGCATGTGGAGCATTCGTTTGTGTGGGATGCTCTACCAGCTTCATTTCAGTCCTAGGCACTCAAAGAGCACTAAGCATAGAGTGTGAAAACTGAGTTTCCTTGAGAGCTGCTTGGAAGCCTGATGGTGTGTGAAGTTAGTGAGCCAAATGGAGTTGTTCTCCCACAAGAACCACTCGGCTGATTCTTCTTCAATATGCCCTTCACCAACATGCAGTGTTTCCTTGATTGAATTAGCTCTCACATCAAATATTTGCGTCTAGAGCCTTTGCTTTGAGGGCTATCTGAAAACGGCTGTGGCGCTGGAAGTTGCCTGTGAATGTGGAGTTGCGTGGCATGTAAACCCGCATGTGGAGCATTCGTTTGTGTGGGATGCTGACCAAGCTTCATTTTCAGTCCTAGGGCACACAAAGAGCACTAAGCATAGAGTGTGAAAAACTGAGTTTCCTTGAGAGCTGCTTGGAAGCCTGATGGTGTGTGAAGTTAGTGAGCCAAATGGAGTTGTTCTCCCACAAGAAACCACTCGGCTGATCCTTCTTCAATATGCCCTTCACCAACATGCAGTGGTTTCCTTGATTGAATTAGCTCTCACTCCAATATTTGCGTCTAGAGCCTTTACATTGAGGGCTATCTGAAAACGGCTGTGGCGCTGAAGTTGCCTGTGAATGTGGAGTTGGTGGCATGTGAAAACCCGCATGTGGAGCATTCGTTTGTGTTGGGATGCTCTTACCAGGTTCATTTCAGTCCTAGCCATACAAAGGGCACTAAGCATAGAGTGTTTAAAAAGTGAGTTTCGTTAAGAGCTGCTTGGAAGCCTGATGGTGTGTGAAGTTAGTGAGCCAAATGGAGTTGTTTCTCCCACAAGAACCGCTCGGCTGATCTTTCTTCAATATGCCCTTCACCAACATGCAGTGTTTCCTTGATTGAATTAGCTCTCACACCAATATTTGCGTCTAGAGCCTTTGCATTGAGGGCTATCTGAAAACGGCTGTGGGCGCTGAAGTTGCCTGTGAATGTGGAGTTGGTGGCATGTGAAACCCGCATGTGGAGCATTCGTTTGTGTGGGATGCTCTACCAGGTTCATTCCTAGATAATGCACTCAAAGGGCACTAAGCCTAGAGTGTGAAAACTGAGTTTCCTTGAGAGCTGCTTGGAAGCCTGATGGTGTGTGAAGTTAGTGAGCCACATGGAGTTGTTCTCCCACAAGAACCACTCGGCTGATTCTTCTTCAATATGCCCTTCACCAACATGCAGTGTTTCCTTGATTGAATTAGCTCTCACACCAATATTTGCGTATAGAGTCTTTGCATTGAGGGCTATCTGAAAACGGCTGTGGCGCTGAAGTTGCCTGTGAATGTGGAGTTGGTGGCATGTGAAACCCGCATGTGGAGCATTCGTTTGTGTGGGATGCTCTAATAGGTTCATTCCTAGATAATGCACTCAAAGGGCACTAAGCATAGAGTGTGAAAACTGAGTTTCCTTGAGAGCTGCTTGGAAGCCTGATGGCTGTGTGTGAAGTTAGTGAGCCAAATGGAGTTGTTCTCCCACAAGAACCACTCGGCTGATCCTTCTTCAATATGCCCTTCACCAACATGCAGTGTTTCCTTGATTGAATTAGCTCTCACTCCAATATTTGCGTCTAGACCCTTTGCATTGAGGGCTATCTGAAAACGGCTGTGGCGCTGAAGTTGCCTGTGAATGTGGAGTTGGTGGCATGTGAAACCCGCATGTGGAGCATTCGTTTGTGTGGGATGCTCTACCAGGTTCATTTGAGTCCTAGCCATACAAAGGGCACTAAGCATAGAGTGTTAAAAAGTGAGTTTCCTTAAGAGCTGCTTGGAAGCCTGATGGTGTGTGAAGTTAGTGAGCCAAATGGAGTTGTTCTCCCACAAGAACCGCTCGGCTGATCTTTCTTCAATATGCGCTTCACCCAACATGCATTGTTTCCTTGATTGAATTAGCTCTCACACCAATATTTGCGTCTAGGAGCCTTTGCATTGAGGGCTATCTGAAAACGGCTGTGGCGCTGAAGTTGCCTGTGAATGTGGAGTTGGTGGCATGTGAAACCCGCATGTGGAGCATTCGTTTGTGTGGGATGCTCTACCAGGTTCATTCCTAGATAATGCACTCAAAGGGCACTAAGCATAGAGTGTGAAAACTGAGTTTCCTTGAGAGCTGCTTGGAAGCCTGATGGTGTGTGAATTTAGTGAGCCAAATGGAGTTGTTCTCCCACAAGAACCACTCGGCTGATTCTTCTTCAATATGCCCTTCACCAACATGCAGTGTTTCCTTGATTGAAATTAGCTCTCACACCAATATTTGCGTCTAGAGCCTTTGCTTTGAGGGCTATCTGAAAAACGGCTGTGGCGCTGAAGTTGCCTGTGAATGTGGAGTTGGTGGCATGTAAACCCGCATGTGGAGCATTCGTTTGTGTGGGATGCTCTACCAGGTTCATTCCTAGATAATGCACTCAAAGGGGCACTAAGCATAGAGTGTGAAAACTGAGTTTCCTTGAGAGCTGCTTGGAAGCCTGATGGTGTGTGAAGTTAGTGAGCCAAATGGAGTTGTTCTCCCACAAGAACCACTCGGCTGATCCTTCTTCAATATGCCCTTCACCAACATGCAGTGTTTCCTTGATTGAATTAGCTCTCACACCAATATTTGCGTCTAGAGCCTTTGCATTGAGGGCTATCTGAAAACGGCTGTGGCGCTGAAGTTGCCTGTGAATGTGGAGTTGGTGGCATGTGAAACCCGCATGTGGAGCATTCGTTTGTGTGTGGGATGCTCTACCAGGTTCATTTCAGTCCTAGCCATACAAAGGGCACTAAGCATAGAGTGTTAAAAAGTGAGTTTCCTTGAGAGCTGCTTGGAAGCCTGATGGTGTGTGAAGTTTAGTGAGCCAAATGGAGTTGTTCTCCCACAAGAACCGCTCGGCTGATCTTTCTTCAATATGCCCTTCACCAACATGCTGTGTTTCCTTGATTGAATTAGCTCTCACTCCAATATTTGCGTCTAGAGCCTTTGCCATTGAGGGCTATCTGAAAACGGCTGTGGCGCTGAAGTTGCCTGTGAATGTGGAGTTGGTGGCATGTGAAACCCGCATGTGGAGCATTCGTTTGTGTGGGATGCTCTACCAGGTTCATTCCTAGATAATGCACTCAAAGGGCACTAAGCCTAGAGTGTGAAAACTGAGTTTCCTTGAGAGCTGCTTGGAAGCCTGATGGTGTGTGAAGTTAGTGAGCCACATGGAGTTGTTCTCCCACAAGAACCACTCGGCTGATTCCTTCTTCAATATGCCCTTCACCATCATGCAGTGTTTCCTTGATTGAATTAGCTCTCACACCAATATTTGCGTCTAGAGCCTTTGCATTGAGGGCTATCTGAAAACGGCTGTGGCGCTGAAGTTGCCTGTGAATGTGGAGTTGGTGGCATGTGAAACCCGCATGTGGAGCATTCGTTTGTGTGGGATGCTCTACCAGGTTCATTCCTAGATAATGCACTCAAAGGGCACTAAGCATAGAGTGTGAAAACTGAGTTTCCTTGAGAGCTGCTTGGAAGCCTGATGGTGTGTGAAGTTAGTGAGCCAAATGGAGTTGTTCTCCCACAAGAACCACTCGGCTGATCCTTCTTCAATATGCCCTTCACCAACATGCAGTGTTTCCTTGATTGAATTAGCTCTCACTCCAATATTTGCGTCTAGACCCTTTGCATTGAGGGCTATCTGAAAACGGCTGTGGCGCTGAAGTTGCCTGTGAATGTGGAGTTGGTGGCATGTGAAACCCGCATGTGGAGCATTCGTTTGTGTGGGATGGTCTACCAGGTTCATTTCAGTCCTAGCCATACAAAGGGCACTAAGCATAGAGTGTTAAAAAGTGAGTTTCCTTGAGAGCTGCTTGGAAGCCTGATGGTGTGTGAAGTTAGTGAGCCAAATGGAGTTGTTCTCCCACAAGAACCGCTCGGCTGATCCTTCTTCAATATGCGCTTCACCAACATGCAGTGTTTCCTTGATTGAATTAGCTCTCACACCAATATTTGCGTCTAGAGCCTTTGCATTGAGGGCTATCTGAAAACGGCTGTGGCGCTGAAGTTGCCTGTGAATGTGGAGTTGGTGGCATGTGAAACCCGCATGTGGAGCATTCGTTTGTGTGGGATGCTCTACCAGGTTCATTCCTAGATAATGCACTCAAAGGGCACTAAGCCTAGAGTGTGAAAACTGAGTTTCCTTGAGAGCTGCTTGGAAGCCTGATGGTGTGTGAAGTTAGTGAGCCAAATGGAGTTGTTCTCCCACAAGAACCACTCGGCTGATCCTTCTTCAATATGCCCTTCACCAACATGCAGTGTTTCCTTGATTGAATTAGCTCTCACACCAATATTTGCGTCTAGAGCCTTTGCATTGAGGGCTATCTGAAAACGGCTGTGGCGCTGAAGTTGCCTGTGAATGTGGAGTTGGTGGCATGTGAAACCCGCATGTGGAGCATTCGTTTGTGTGGGATGCTCTACCAGCTTCATTTCAGTCCTAGGCACTCAAAGGGCACTAAGCATAGAGTGTGAAAACTGAGTTTGCTTGAGAGCTGCTTGGAAGCCTGATGGTGTGTGAAGTTAGTGAGCCAAATGGAGTTGTTCTCCCACAAGAACCACTCGGCTGATTCTTCTTCAATATGCCCTTCACCAACATGCAGTGTTTCCTTGATTGAATTAGCTCTCACATCAATATTTGCGTCTAGAGCCTTTGCTTTGAGGGCTATCTGAAAACGGCTGTGGCGCTGAAGTTGCCTGTGAATGTGGAGTTGGTGGCATGTGAAACCCGCATGTGGAGCATTCGTTTGTGTGGGATGCTCTACCAGGTTCATTCCTAGATAATGCACTCAAAGGGCACTAAGCATAGAGTGTGAAAACTGAGTTTCCTTGAGAGCTGCTTGGAAGCCTGATGGTGTGTGAAGTTAGTGAGCCAAATGGAGTTGTTCTCCCACAAGAACCACTCGGCTGATCCTTCTTCAATATGCCCTTCACCAACATGCAGTGTTTCCTTGATTGAATTAGCTCTCACTCCAATATTTGCGTCTAGACCCTTTGCATTGAGGGCTATCTGAAAACGGCTGTGGCGCTGAAGTTGCCTGTGAATGTGGAGTTGGTGGCATGTGAAACCCGCATGTGGAGCATTCGTTTGTGTGGGATGCTCTACCAGGTTCATTTCAGTCCTAGCCATACAAAGGGCACTAAGCATAGAGTGTTAAAAAGTGAGTTTCCTTGAGAGCTGCTTGGAAGCCTGATGGTGTGTGAAGTTAGTGAGCCAAATGGAGTTGTTCTCCCACAAGAACCGCTCGGCTGATCTTTCTTCAATGTGCGCTTCACCAACATGCAGTGTTTCCTTGATTGAATTAGCTCTCACACCAATATTTGCGTCTAGAGCCTTTGCATTGAGGGCTATCTGAAAACGGCTGTGGCGCTGAAGTTGCCTGTGAATGTGGAGTTGGTGGCATGTGAAACCCGCATGTGGAGCATTCGTTTGTGTGGGATGCTCTACCAGGTTCATTCCTAGATAATGCACTCAAAGGGCACTAAGCATAGAGTGTGAAAACTGAGTTTCCTTGAGAGCTGCTTGGAAGCCTGATGGTGTGTGAAGTTAGTGAGCCAAATGGAGTTGTTCTCCCACAAGAACCACTCGGCTGATCCTTCTTCAATATGCCCTTCACCAACATGCAGTGTTTCCTTGATTGAATTAGCTCTCACACCAATATTTGCGTCTAGAGCCTTTGCATTGAGGGCTATCTGAAAACGGCAGTGGCGCTGAAGTTGCCTGTGAATGTGGAGTTGGTGGCATGTGAAACCCGCATGTGGAGCATTCGTTTGTGTGGGATCTGACCAAGCTTCATTTCAGTCCTAGGCACACAAAGAGCACTAAGCATAGAGTGTGAAAACTGAGTTTCCTTGAGAGCTGCTTGGAAGCCTGATGGTGTGTGAAGTTAGTGAGCCAAATGGAGTTGTTCTCCCACAAGAACCACTCGGCTGATTCTTCTTCAATATGCCCTTCACCAACATGCAGTGTTTCCTTGATTGAATTAGCTCTCACATCAATATTTGCGTCTAGAGCCTTTGCTTTGAGGGCTATCTGAAAACGGCTGTGGCGCTGAAGTTGCCTGTGAATGTGGAGTTGGTGGCATGTAAACCCGCATGTGGAGCATTCGTTTGTGTGGGATGCTCTACCAGGTTCATTCCTAGATAATGCACTCAAAGGGCACTAAGCATAGAGTGTGAAAACTGAGTTTCCTTGAGAGCTGCTTGGAAGCCTGATGGTGTGTGAAGTTAGTGAGCCAAATGGAGTTGTTCTCCCACAAGAACCACTCGGCTGATCCTTCTTCAATATGCCCTTCACCAACATGCAGTGTTTCCTTGATTGAATTAGCTCTCACACCAATATTTGCGTCTAGAGCCTTTGCATTGAGGGCTATCTGAAAACGGCTGTGGCGCTGAAGTTGCCTGTGAATGTGGAGTTGGTGGCATGTGAAACCCGCATGTGGAGCATTCGTTTGTGTGGGATGCTCTACCAGGTTCATTCCTAGATAATGCACTCAAAGGGCACTAAGCATAGAGTGTGAAAACTGAGTTTCCTTGAGAGCTGCTTGGAAGCCTGATGGTGTGTGAAGTTAGTGAGCCAAATGGAGTTGTTCTCCCACAAGAACCACTCGGCTGATCCTTCTTCAATATGCCCTTCACCAACATGCAGTGTTTCCTTGATTGAATTAGCTCTCACACCAATATTTGCGTCTAGAGCCTTTGCATTGAGGGCTATCTGAAAACGGCTGTGGCGCTGAAGTTGCCTGTGAATGTGGAGTTGGTGGCATGTGAAACCCGCATGTGGAGCATTCGTTTGTGTAGGATGCTCTACCAGGTTCATTCCTAGATAATGCACTCAAAGGGCAATAAGAATAGAGTGTGAAAACTGAGTTTCCTTGAGAGCTGCTTGGAAGTCTGATGGTGTGTGAAGTTAGTGAGCCAAATGGAGTTGTTCTCCCACAAGAACCACTCGGCTGATCCTTCTTCAATATGCCCTTCACCAACATGCAGTGTTTCCTTGATTGAATTAGCTCTCACACCAATATTTGCGTCTAGAGCCTTTGCATTGAGGGCTATCTGAAAACGGCTGTGGCGCTGAAGTTGCCTGTGAATGTGGAGTTGGTGGCATGTGAAACCCGCATGTGGAGCATTCGTTTGTGTGGGATGCTCTATCAGCTTCATTTCAGTCCTAGGCACTCAAAGAGCACTAAGCATAGAGTGTGAAAACTGAGTTTCCTTGAGAGCTGCTTGGAAGTCTGATGGTGTGTGAAGTTAGTGAGCCAAATGGAGTTGTTCTCCCACAAGAACCACTCGGCTGATCCTTCTTCAATATGCCCTTCACCAACATGCAGTGTTTCCTTGATTGAATTAGCTCTCACACCAATATTTGCGTCTAGAGCCTTTGCATTGAGGGCTATCTGAAAACGGCTGTGGCGCTGAAGTTGCCTGTGAATGTGGAGTTGGTGGCATGTGAAAACCGCAAGTGGAGCATTCGTTTATGTGGGATGCTCTACCATGTTCATTCCTAGATAATGCACTCAAAGGGCACTAAGCATAGAGTGTGAAAACTGAGTTTCCTTGAGAGCTGCTTGGAAGACTGATGGTTGTGAAGTTAGTGAGCCAAATGGAGTTGTTCTCCCACAAGAACCACTCGGCTGATCCTTCTTCAATATGCCCTTCACCAACATGCAGTGTTTCCTTGATTGAATTAGCTCTCACTCCAATATTTGCGTCTAGAGCCTTTGCATTGAGGGCTATCTGAAAACGGCTGTGGCGCTGAAGTTGCCTGTGAATGTGGAGTTGGTGGCATGTGAAACCCGCATGTGGAGCATTCGTTTGTGTGGGATGCTCTACCAGGTTCATTCCAAGATAATGCACTCAAAGGGCACAAAGCCAAGAGTGTGAAAACTGAGTTTCCTTGAGAGCTGCTTGGAAGCCTGATGGTGTGTGAAGTTAGTGAGCCAAATGGAGTTGTTCTCCCACAAGAACCACTCGGCTGATCCTTCTTCAATATGCCCTTCACCAACATGCAGTGTTTCCTTGATTGAATTAGCTCTCACACCAATATTTGCGTCTAGAGCCTTTGCATTGAGGGCTATCTGAAAACGGCTGTGGCGCTGAAGTTGCCTGTGAATGTGGAGTTGGTGGCATGTGAAACCCGCATGTGGAGCATTCGTTTGTGTGGGATGCTCTACCAGGTTCATTCCAAGATAATGCACTCAAAGGGCACAAAGCCTAGAGTGTGAAAACTGAGTTTCCTTGAGAGCTGCTTGGAAGCCTGATGGTGTGTGAAGTTAGTGAGCCAAATGGAGTTGTTCTCCCACAAGAACCACTCGGCTGATCCTTCTTCAATATGCCCTTCACCAACATGCAGTGTTTCCTTGATTGAATTAGCTCTCACACCAATATTTGCGTCTAGAGCCTTTGCATTGAGGGCTATCTGAAAACGGCTGTGGCGCTGAAGTTGCCTGTGAATGTGGAGTTGGTGGCATGTGAAACCCGCATGTGGAGCATTCGTTTGTGTGGGATGCTCTACCAGGTTCATTTTAGTCCTAGCCATACAAAGGTCACTAAGCATAGAGTGTTAAAAACTGAGTTTCCTTGAGAGCTGCTTGGAAGCCTGATGGTGTGTGAAGTTAGTGAGCCAAATGGAGTTGTTCTCCCACAAGAACCACTCGGCTGATTCTTCTTCAATATGCCCTTCACCAACATGCAGTGTTTCCTTGATTGAATTAGCTCTCACATCAATATTTGCGTCTAGAGCCTTTGCTTTGAGGGCTATCTGAAAACGGCTGTGGCGCTGAAGTTGCCTGTGAATGTGGAGTTGGTGGCATGTGAAACCCGCATGTGGAGCATTCGTTTGTGTGGGATGCTCTACCAGGTTCATTTCAGTCCTAGCCATACAAAGGGCACTAAGCATAGAGTGTTAAAAAGTGAGTTTCCTTGAGAGCTGCTTGGAAGCCTGATGGTGTGTGAAGTTAGTGAGCCAAATGGAGTTGTTCTCCCACAAGAACCGCTCGGCTGATCTTTCTTCAATATGCCCTTCACCAACATGCAGTGTTTCCTTGATTGAATTAGCTCTCACTCCAATATTTGCGTCTAGAGCCTTTGCTTTGAGGGCTATCTGAAAACGGCTGTGGCGCTGAAGTTGCCTGTGAATGTGGAGTTGGTGGCATGTGAAACCCGCATGTGGAGCATTCGTTTGTGTGGGATGCTCTACCAGGTTCATTCCTAGATAATGCACTCAAAGGGCACTAAGCCTAGAGTGTGAAAACTGAGTTTCCTTGAGAGCTGCTTGGAAGCCTGATGGTGTGTGAAGTTAGTGAGCCACATGGAGTTTTTCTCCCACAAGAACCACTCGGCTGATTCTTCTTCAATATGCCCTTCACCAACATGCAGTGTTTCCTTGATTGAATTAGCTCTCACACCAATATTTGCGTCTAGAGCCTTTGCATTGAGGGCTATCTGAAAACGGCTGTGGCGCTGAAGTTGCCTGTGAATGTGGAGTTGGTGGCATGTGAAACCCGCATGTGGAGCATTCGTTTGTGTGGGATGCTCTACCAGGTTCATTCCTAGATAATGCACTCAAAGGGCACTAAGCATAGAGTGTGAAAACTGAGTTTCCTTGAGAGCTGCTTGGAAGCCTGATGGTGTGTGAAGTTAGTGAGCCAAATGGAGTTGTTCTCCCACAAGAACCACTCGGCTGATCCTTCTTCAATATGCCCTTCACCAACATGCAGTGTTTCCTTGATTGAATTAGCTCTCACTCCAATATTTGCGTCTAGACCCTTTGCATTGAGGGCTATCTGAAAACGGCTGTGGCGCTGAAGTTGCCTGTGAATGTGGAGTTGGTGGCATGTGAAACCCGCATGTGGAGCATTCGTTTGTGTGGGATGCTTTCCCAGCTTCATTTCAGTCCTAGGCACTCAAAGAGCACTAAGCATAGAGTGTGAAAACTGAGTTTCCTTGAGAGCTGCTTGGAAGCCTGATGGTGTGTGAAGTTAGTGAGCCAAATGGAGTTGTTCTCCCACAAGAACCACTCGGCTGATCCTTCTTCAATATGCCCTTCACCAACATGCAGTGTTTCCTTGATTGAATTAGCTCTCACACCAATATTTGCGTCTAGAGCCTTTGCATTGAGGGCTATCTGAAAACGGCTGTGGCGCTGAAGTTGCCTGTGAATGTGGAGTTGGTGGCATGTGAAAACCGCAAGTGGAGCATTCGTACGTGTGGGATGCTCTACCATGTTCATTCCTAGATAATGCACTCAAAGGGCACTAAGCATAGAGTGTGAAAACTGAGTTTCCTTGAGAGCTGCTTGGAAGCCTGATGGTTGTGAAGTTAGTGAGCCAAATGGAGTTGTTCTCCCATAGGAACCACTCGTCTGATCCTTCTTCAATATGCCCTTCACCAAGATGCAGTGTTTCCTTGATTGAATTAGCTCTCACACCAATATTTGCGTCTAGAGCCTTTGCATTGAGGGCTATCTGAAAACGACTCTGGCGCTGAAGTTGCCTGTGAATGTGGAGTTGATGGCATGTGAAACCCGCATGTGGGGCATTCGTTTGCGTGGGATGCTGACCAAGCTTCATTTCAGTCCTAGGCACACAAAGAGCACTAAGCATAGAGTGTGAAAACTGAGTTTCCTTGAGAGCTGCTTGGAAGCCTGATGGTGTGTGAAGTTAGTGAGCCAAATGGAGTTGTTCTCCCACAAGAACCACTCGGCTGATCCTTCTTCAATATGCCCTTCACCAACATGCAGTGTTTCCTTGATTGAATTAGCTCTCACTCCAATATTTGCGTCTAGAGCCTTTGCATTGAGGGCTATCTGAAAACGGCTGTGGCGCTGAAGTTGCCTGTGAATGTGGAGTTGGTGGCATGTGAAACCCGCATGTGGAGCATTCGTTTGTGTGGGATGCTCTCCAAGCTTCATTTCAGTCCTAGCCATACAAAGGGCACTAAGCATAGAGTGTTAAAAAGTGAGTTTCCTTGAGAGCTGCTTGGAAGCCTGATGGTGTGTGAAGTTAGTGAGCCAAATGGAGTTGTTCTCCCACAAGAACCGCTCGGCTGATCTTTCTTCAATATGCCCTTCACCAACATGCAGTGTTTCCTTGATTGAATTAGCTCTCACACCAATATTTGCGTCTAGAGCCTTTGCATTGAGGGCTATCTGAAAACGGCTGTGGCGCTGAAGTTGCCTGTGAATGTGGAGTTGGTGGCATGTGAAACCCGCATGTGGAGCATTCGTTTGTGTGGGATGCTCTACCATGTTCATTCCTAGATAATGCACTCAAAGGGCACTAAGCATAGAGTGTGAAAACTGAGTTTCCTTGAGAGCTGCTTGGAAGCCTGATGGTGTGTGAAGTTAGTGAGCCAAATGGAGTTGTTCTCCCACAAGAACCACTCGGCTGATTCTTCTTCAATATGCCCTTCACCAACATGCAGTGTTTCCTTGATTGAATTAGCTCTCACACCAATATTTGCGTCTAGAGCCTTTGCATTGAGGGCTATCTGAAAACGGCTGTGGCGCTGAAGTTGCCTGTGAATGTGGAGTTGGTGGCATGTGAAACCCGCATGTGGAGCATTCGTTTGTGTGGGATGCTCTACCATGTTCATTCCTAGATAATGCACTCAAAGGGCACTAAGCATAGAGTGTGAAAACTGAGTTTCCTTGAGAGCTGCTTGGAAGCCTGATGGTGTGTGAAGTTAGTGAGCCAAATGGAGTTGTTCTCCCACAAGAACCACTCGGCTGATCCTTCTTCAATATGCCCTTCACCAACATGCAGTGTTTCCTTGATTGAATTAGCTCTCACACCAATATTTGCGTCTAGAGCCTTTGCATTGAGGGCTATCTGAAAACGGCTGTGGCGCTGAAGTTGCCTGTGAATGTGGAGTTGGTGGCATGTGAAACCCGCATGTGGAGCATTCGTTTGTGTGGGATGCTTTCCCAGCTTCATTTCAGTCCTAGGCACACAAAGAGCACTAAGCATAGAGTGTGAAAACTGAGTTTCCTTGAGAGCTGCTTGGAAGCCTGATGGTGTGTGAAGTTAGTGAGCCAAATGGAGTTGTTCTCCACAAGAACCACTCGGCTGATCCTTCTTCAATATGCCCTTCACCAACCTGCAGTGTTTCCTTGATTGAATTAGCTCTCACACCAATATTTGCGTCTAGAGCCTTTGCTTTGAGGGCTATCTGAAAACGGCTGTGGCGCTGAAGTTGCCTGTGAATGTGGAGTTGGTGGCATGTGAATCCCGCATGTGGAGCATTCGTTTGTGTGGGATGCTCTACCAGGTTCATTTCAGTCCTAGCCATACAAAGGGCACTAAGCATAGAGTGTTAAAAAGTGAGTTTCCTTGAGAGCTGCTTGGAAGCCTGATGGTGTGTGAAGTTAGTGAGCCAAATGGAGTTGTTCTCCC
The DNA here is from genome assembly GCF_030435755.1 of Ochotona princeps. NCBI lineage: Eukaryota > Metazoa > Chordata > Mammalia > Lagomorpha > Ochotonidae > Ochotona > Ochotona princeps. The sequence continues at coordinate 30,488 of NW_026698865.1, read as the reverse complement.
ACAAGAACCGCTCGGCTGATCTTTCTTCAATATGCCCTTCACCAACATGCAGTGTTTCCTTGATTGAATTAGCTCTCACACCAATATATGCGTCTAGAGCCTTTGCATTGAGGGCTATCTGAAAACGGCTGTGGCGCTGAAGTTGCCTGTGAATGTGGAGTTGGTGGCATGTGAAACCCGCATGTGGAGCATTCGTACGTGTGGGATGCTCTACCATGTTCATTCCTAGATAATGCACTCAAAGGGCACTAAGCATAGAGTGTGAAAACTGAGTTTCCTTGAGAGCTGCTTGGAAGCCTGATGGTTGTGAAGTTAGTGAGCCAAATGGAGTTGTTCTCCCATAGGAACCACTCGTCTGATCCTTCTTCAATATGCCCTTCACCAAGATGCAGTGTTTCCTTGATTGAATTAGCTCTCACAACAATATTTGCGTCCAGAGCCTTTGCATTGAGGGCTATCTGAAAACGACTCTGGCGCTGAAGTTGCCTGTGAATGTGGAGTTGATGGCATGTGAAACCCGCATGTGGGGCATTCGTTTGTGTGGGATGCTGACCAAGCTTCATTTCAGTCCTAGGCACACAAAGAGCACTAAGCATAGAGTGTGAAAACTGAGTTTCCTTGAGAGCTGCTTGGAAGCCTGATGGTGTGTGAAGTTAGTGAGCCAAATGGAGTTGTTCTCCCACAAGAACCACTCGGCTGATCCTTCTTCAATATGCCCTTCACCAACATGCAGTGTTTCCTTGATTGAATTAGCTCTCACTCCAATATTTGCGTCTAGAGCCTTTGCATTGAGGGCTATCTGAAAACGGCTGTGGCGCTGAAGTTGCCTGTGAATGTGGAGTTGGTGGCATGTGAAACCCGCATGTGGAGCATTCGTTTGTGTGGGATGCTCTCCAAGCTTCATTTCAGTCCTAGCCATACAAAGGGCACTAAGCATAGAGTGTTAAAAAGTGAGTTTCCTTGAGAGCTGCTTGGAAGCCTGATGGTGTGTGAAGTTAGTGAGCCAAATGGAGTTGTTCTCCCACAAGAACCGCTCGGCTGATCTTTCTTCAATATGCCCTTCACCAACATGCAGTGTTTCCTTGATTGAATTAGCTCTCACACCAATATTTGCGTCTAGAGCCTTTGCATTGAGGGCTATCTGATAACGGCTGTGGCGCTGAAGTTGCCTGTGAATGTGGAGTTGGTGGCATGTGAAACCCGCATGTGGAGCATTCGTTTGTGTGGGATGCTCTACCATGTTCATTCCTAGATAATGCACTCAAAGGGCACTAAGCATAGAGTGTGAAAACTGAGTTTCCTTGAGAGCTGCTTGGAAGCCTGATGGTGTGTGAAGTTAGTGAGCCAAATGGAGTTGTTCTCCCACAAGAACCGCTCGGCTGATCTTTCTTCAATATGCCCTTCACCAACATGCAGTGTTTCCTTGATTGAATTAGCTCTCACACCAATATTTGCGTCTAGAGCCTTTGCATTGAGGGCTATCTGAAAACGGCTGTGGCGCTGAAGTTGCCTGTGAATGTGGAGTTGGTGGCATGTGAAACCCGCATGTGGAGCATTCGTTTGTGTGGGATGCTCTACCATGTTCATTCCTAGATAATGCACTCAAAGGGCACTAAGCCTAGAGTGTGAAAACTGAGTTTCCTTGAGAGCTGCTTGGAAGCCTGATGGTGTGTGAAGTTAGTGAGCCAAATGGAGTTGTTCTCCCACAAGAACCACTCGGCTGATCCTTCTTCAATATGCCCTTCACCAACATGCAGTGTTTCCTTGATTGAATTAGCTCTCACACCAATATTTGCGTCTAGAGCCTTTGCATTGAGGGCTATCTGAAAACGACTCTGGCGCTGAAGTTGCCTGTGAATGTGGAGTTGGTGGCATGTGAAACCCGCATGTGGGGCATTCGTTTGCGTGGGATGCTGACCAAGCTTCATTTCAGTCCTAGGCACACAAAGAGCACTAAGCATAGAGTGTGAAAACTGAGTTTCCTTGAGAGCTGCTTGGAAGCCTGATGGTGTGTGAAGTTAGTGAGCCAAATGGAGTTGTTCTCCCACAAGAACCACTCGGCTGATCCTTCTTCAATATGCCCTTCACCAACATGCAGTGTTTCCTTGATTGAATTAGCTCTCACACCAATATTTGCGTCTAGAGCCTTTGCATTGAGGGCTATCTGAAAACGGCTGTGGCGCTGAAGTTGCCTGTGAATGTGGAGTTGGTGGCATGTGAATCCCGCATGTGGAGCATTCGTTTGTGTGGGATGCTCTACCAGGTTCATTTCAGTCCTAGCCATACAAAGGGCACTAAGCATAGAGTGTTAAAAACTGAGTTTCCTTGAGAGCTGCTTGGAAGCCTGATGGTGTGTGAAGTTAGTGAGCCAAATGGAGTTGTTCTCCCACAAGAACCGCTCGGCTGATCTTTCTTCAATATGCCCTTCACCAACATGCAGTGTTTCCTTGATTGAATTAGCTCTCACACCAATATATGCGTCTAGAGCCTTTGCATTGAGGGCTATCTGAAAACGGCTGTGGCGCTGAAGTTGCCTGTGAATGTGGAGTTGGTGGCATGTGAAACCCGCATGTGGAGCATTCGTTTGTGTGGGATGCTCTACCAAGTTCATTCCTAGATAATGCACTCAAAGGGCACTAAGCCTAGAGTGTGAAAACTGAGTTTCCTTGAGAGCTGCTTGGAAGCCTGATGGTGTGTGAAGTTAGTGAGCCACATGGAGTTGTTCTCCCACAAGAACCACTCGGCTGTTTCTTCTTCAATATGCCCTTCACCAACATGCAGTGTTTCCTTGATTGAATTAGCTCTCACACCAATATTTGCGTCTAGAGCCTTTGCATTGAGGGCTATCTGAAAACGGCTGTGGCGCTGAAGTTGCCTGTGAATGTGGAGTTGGTGGCATGTGAAACCCGCATGTGGAGCATTCGTTTGTGTGGGATGCTCTATCAGGTTCATTTCAGTCCTAGCCATACAAAGGGCACTAAGCATAGAGTGTTAAAAAGTGAGTTTCCTTGAGAGCTGCTTGGAAGCCTGATGGTGTGTGAAGTTAGTGAGCCAAATGGAGTTGTTCTCCCACAAGAACCGCTCGGCTGATCTTTCTTCAATATGCCCTTCACCAACATGCAGTGTTTCCTTGATTGAATTAGCTCTCACACCAATATTTGCGTCTAGAGCCTTTGCATTGAGGGCTATCTGAAAACGGCTGTGGCGCTGAAGTTGCCTGTGAATGTGGAGTTGGTGGCATGTGAAACCCGCATGTGGAGCATTCGTTTGTGTGGGATGCTCTACCATGTTCATTCCTAGATAATGCACTCAAAGGGCACTAAGCATAGAGTGTGAAAACTGAGTTTCCTTGAGAGCTGCTTGGAAGCCTGATGGTGTGTGAAGTTAGTGAGCCAAATGGAGTTGTTCTCCCACAAGAACCACTCGGCTGATCCTTCTTCAATATGCCCTTCACCAACATGCAGTGTTTCCTTGATTGAATTAGCTCTAACACCAATATTTGCGTCTAGAGCCTTTGCATTGAGGGCTATCTGAAAACGGCTGTGGCGCTGAAGTTGCCTGTGAATGTGGAGTTGGTGGCATGTGAAACCCGCATGTGGAGCATTCGTTTGTGTGGGATGCTTTCCCAGCTTCATTTCAGTCCTAGGCACACAAAGAGCACTAAGCATAGAGTGTGAAAACTGAGTTTCCTTGAGAGCTGCTTGGAAGCCTGATGGTGTGTGAAGTTAGTGAGCCAAATGGAGTTGTTCTCCCACAAGAACCACTCGGCTGATCCTTCTTCAATATGCCCTTCACCAACCTGCAGTGTTTCCTTGATTGAATTAGCTCTCACACCAATATTTGCGTCTAGAGCCTTTGCTTTGAGGGCTATCTGAAAACGGCTGTGGCGCTGAAGTTGCCTGTGAATGTGGAGTTGGTGGCATGTAAACCCGCATGTGGAGCATTCGTTTGTGTGGGATGCTCTACCAGGTTCATTCCTAGATAATGCACTCAAAGGGCACTAAGCCTAGAGTGTGAAAACTGAGTTTCCTTGAGAGCTGCTTGGAAGCCTGATGGTGTGTGAAGTTAGTGAGCCAAATGGAGTTGTTCTCCCACAAGAACCACTCGGCTGATCCTTCTTCAATATGCCCTTCACCAACATGCAGTGTTTCCTTGATTGAATTAGCTCTCACACCAATATTTGCGTCTAGAGCCTTTGCATTGAGGGCTATCTGAAAACGACTCTGGCGCTGAAGTTGCCTGTGAATGTGGAGTTGGTGGCATGTGAAACCCGCATGTGGGGCATTCGTTTGCGTGGGATGCTGACCAAGCTTCATTTCAGTCCTAGGCACACAAAGAGCACTAAGCATAGAGTGTGAAAACTGAGTTTCCTTGAGAGCTGCTTGGAAGCCTGATGGTGTGTGAAGTTAGTGAGCCAAATGGAGTTGTTCTCCCACAAGAACCACTCGGCTGATCCTTCTTCAATATGCCCTTCACCAACATGCAGTGTTTCCTTGATTGAATTAGCTCTCACACCAATATTTGCGTCTAGAGCCTTTGCATTGAGGGCTATCTGAAAACGGCTGTGGCGCTGAAGTTGCCTGTGAATGTGGAGTTGGTGGCATGTGAAACCCGCATGTGGAGCATTCGTTTGTGTGGGATGCTCTACCAGGTTCATTTCAGTCCTAGCCATACAAAGGGCACTAAGCATAGAGTGTTAAAAAGTGAGTTTCCTTGAGAGCTGCTTGGAAGCCTGATGGTGTGTGAAGTTAGTGAGCCAAATGGAGTTGTTCTCCCACAAGAACCACTCGGCTGATCCTTCTTCAATATGCCCTTCACCAACATGCAGTGTTGCCTTGATTGAATTAGCTCTCACACCAATATATGCGTCTAGAGCCTTTGCATTGAGGGCTATCTGAAAACGGCTGTGGCGCTGAAGTTGCCTGTGAATGTGGAGTTGGTGGCATGTGAAACCCGCATGTGGAGCATTCGTACGTGTGGGATGCTCTACCATGTTCATTCCTAGATAATGCACTCAAAGGGCACTAAGCATAGAGTGTGAAAACTGAGTTTCCTTGAGAGCTGCTTGGAAGCCTGATGGTTGTGAAGTTAGTGAGCCAAATGGAGTTGTTCTCCCATAGGAACCACTCGTCTGATCCTTCTTCAATATGCCCTTCACCAAGATGCAGTGTTTCCTTGATTGAATTAGCTCTCACAACAATATTTGCGTCTAGAGCCTTTGCATTGAGGGCTATCTGAAAACGACTCTGGCGCTGAAGTTGCCTGTGAATGTGGAGTTGATGGCATGTGAAACCCGCATGTGGGGCATTCGTTTGCGTGGGATGCTGACCAAGCTTCATTTCAGTCCTAGGCACACAAAGAGCACTAAGCATAGAGTGTGAAAACTGAGTTTCCTTGAGAGCTGCTTGGAAGCCTGATGGTGTGTGAAGTTAGTGAGCCAAATGGAGTTGTTCTCCCACAAGAACCACTCGGCTGATCCTTCTTCAATATGCCCTTCACCAACATGCAGTGTTTCCTTGATTGAATTAGCTCTCACTCCAATATTTGCGTCTAGAGCCTTTGCATTGAGGGCTATCTGAAAACGGCTGTGGCGCTGAAGTTGCCTGTGAATGTGGAGTTGGTGGCATGTGAAACCCGCATGTGGAGCATTCGTTTGTGTGGGATGCTCTACCAGGTTCATTCCTAGATAATGCACTCAAAGGGCACTAAGCATAGAGTGTGAAAACTGAGTTTCCTTGAGAGCTGCTTGGAAGCCTGATGGTGTGTGAAGTTAGTGAGCCAAATGGAGTTGTTCTCCCACAAGAACCACTCGGCTGATTCTTCTTCAATATGCCCTTCACCAACATGCAGTGTTTCCTTGATTGAATTAGCTCTCACACCAATATTTGCGTCTAGAGCCTTTGCATTGAGGGCTATCTGAAAACGGCTGTGGCGCTGAAGTTGCCTGTGAATGTGGAGTTGGTGGCATGTGAAACCCGCATGTGGAGCATTCGTTTGTGTGGGATGCTCTACCATGTTCATTCCTAGATAATGCACTCAAAGGGCACTAAGCATAGAGTGTGAAAACTGAGTTTCCTTGAGAGCTGCTTGGAAGCCTGATGGTGTGTGAAGTTAGTGAGCCAAATGGAGTTGTTCTCCCACAAGAACCACTCGGCTGATCCTTGTTCAATATGCCCTTCACCAACATGCAGTGTTTCCTTGATTGAATTAGCTCTCACACCAATATTTGCGTCTAGAGCCTTTGCATTGAGGGCTATCTGAAAACGGCTGTGGCGCTGAAGTTGCCTGTGAATGTGGAGTTGGTGGCATGTGAAACCCGCATGTGGAGCATTCGTTTGTGTGGGATGCTTTCCCAGCTTCATTTCAGTCCTAGGCACACAAAGAGCACTAAGCATAGAGTGTGAAAACTGAGTTTCCTTGAGAGCTGCTTGGAAGCCTGATGGTGTGTGAAGTTAGTGAGCCAAATGGAGTTGTTCTCCCACAAGAACCACTCGGCTGATCCTTCTTCAATATGCCCTTCACCAACCTGCAGTGTTTCCTTGATTGAATTAGCTCTCACACCAATATTTGCGTCTAGAGCCTTTGCTTTGAGGGCTATCTGAAAACGGCTGTGGCGCTGAAGTTGCCTGTGAATGTGGAGTTGGTGGCATGTAAACCCGCATGTGGAGCATTCGTTTGTGTGGGATGCTCTACCAGGTTCATTCCTAGATAATGCACTCAAAGGGCACTAAGCCTAGAGTGTGAAAACTGAGTTTCCTTGAGAGCTGCTTGGAAGCCTGATGGTGTGTGAAGTTAGTGAGCCAAATGGAGTTGTTCTCCCACAAGAACCACTCGGCTGATCCTTCTTCAATATGCCCTTCACCAACATGCAGTGTTTCCTTGATTGAATTAGCTCTCACACCAATATTTGCGTCTAGAGCCTTTGCATTGAGGGCTATCTGAAAACGGCTGTGGCGCTGAAGTTGCCTGTGAATGTGGAGTTGGTGGCATGTGAATCCCGCATGTGGAGCATTCGTTTGTGTGGGATGCTCTACCAGGTTCATTTCAGTCCTAGCCATACAAAGGGCACTAAGCATAGAGTGTTAAAAACTGAGTTTCCTTGAGAGCTGCTTGGAAGCCTGATGGTGTGTGAAGTTAGTGAGCCAAATGGAGTTGTTCTCCCACAAGAACCGCTCGGCTGATCTTTCTTCAATATGCCCTTCACCAACATGCAGTGTTTCCTTGATTGAATTAGCTCTCACACCAATATATGCGTCTAGAGCCTTTGCATTGAGGGCTATCTGAAAACGGCTGTGGCGCTGAAGTTGCCTGTGAATGTGGAGTTGGTGGCATGTGAAACCCGCATGTGGAGCATTCGTTTGTGTGGGATGCTCTACCAAGTTCATTCCTAGATAATGCACTCAAAGGGCACTAAGCCTAGAGTGTGAAAACTGAGTTTCCTTGAGAGCTGCTTGGAAGCCTGATGGTGTGTGAAGTTAGTGAGCCACATGGAGTTGTTCTCCCACAAGAACCACTCGGCTGTTTCTTCTTCAATATGCCCTTCACCAACATGCAGTGTTTCCTTGATTGAATTAGCTCTCACACCAATATTTGCGTCTAGAGCCTTTGCATTGAGGGCTATCTGAAAACGGCTGTGGCGCTGAAGTTGCCTGTGAATGTGGAGTTGGTGGCATGTGAAACCCGCATGTGGAGCATTCGTTTGTGTGGGATGCTCTATCAGGTTCATTTCAGTCCTAGCCATACAAAGGGCACTAAGCATAGAGTGTTAAAAAGTGAGTTTCCTTGAGAGCTGCTTGGAAGCCTGATGGTGTGTGAAGTTAGTGAGCCAAATGGAGTTGTTCTCCCACAAGAACCGCTCGGCTGATCTTTCTTCAATATGCCCTTCACCAACATGCAGTGTTTCCTTGATTGAATTAGCTCTCACACCAATATTTGCGTCTAGAGCCTTTGCATTGAGGGCTATCTGAAAACGGCTGTGGCGCTGAAGTTGCCTGTGAATGTGGAGTTGGTGGCATGTGAATCCCGCATGTGGAGCATTCGTTTGTGTGGGATGCTCTACCAGGTTCATTCCTAGATAATGCACTCAAAGGGCACTAAACATAGAGTGTGAAAACTGAGTTTCCTTGAGAGCTGCTTGGAAGCCTGATGGTGTGTGAAGGTAGTGAGCCAAATGGAGTTGTTCTCCCACAAGAACCACTCGGCTGATTCTTCTTCAATATGCGTTTCACCAACATGCAGTGTTTCCTTGATTGAATTAGCTCTTACACCAATATTTGCGTCTAGAGCCTTTGCATTGAGGGCTATCTGAAAACGGCTGTGGCGCTGAAGTTGCCTGTGAATGTGGAGTTGGTGGCATGTGAAACCCACATGTGGAGCATTCGTTTGTGTGGGATGCTCTCCAAGCTTCATTTCAGTCCTAGGCACACAAAGAGCACTAAGCATAGAGTGTGAAAACTGAGTTTCCTTGAGAGCTGCTTGGAAGCCTGATGGTGTGTGAAGTTAGTGAGCCAAATGGAGTTGTTCTCCCACAAGAACCACTCGGCTGATCCTTCTTCAATATGCCCTTCACCAACATGCAGTGTTTCCTTGATTGAATTAGCTCTCACACCAATATTTGTGTCTAGAGCCTTTGCATTGAGGGCTATCTGAAAACGGCTGTGGCGCTGAAGTTGCCTGTGAATGTGGAGTTGGTGGCATGTGAAACCCGCATGTGGAGCATTCGTTTGTGTGGGATGCTCTACCAGGTTCATTCCTAGATAATGCACTCAAAGGGCACTAAGCATAGAGTGTGAAAACTGAGTTTCCTTGAGAGCTGCTTGGAAGCCTGATGGTGTGTGAAGTTAGTGAGCCAAATGGAGTTGTTCTCCCACAAGAACCACTCGGCTGATCCTTCTTCAATATGCCCTTCACCAACATGCAGTGTTTCCTTGATTGAATTAGCTCTCACACCAATATTTGCGTCTAGAGCCTTTGCATTGAGGGCTATCTGAAAACGGCTGTGGCGCTGAAGTTGCCTGTGAATGTGGAGTTGGTGGCATGTGAAACCCGCATGTGGAGTATTCATTTATGTGGGATGCTTTCCCAGCTTCATTTCAGTCCTAGGCACTCAAAGAGCACTAAGCATAGAGTGTGAAAACTGAGTTTCCTTGAGAGCTGCTTGGAAGCCTGATGGTGTGTGAAGTTAGTGAGCCAAATGGAGTTGTTCTCCCACAAGAACCACTCGGCTGATCCTTCTTCAATATGCCCTTCACCAACATGCAGTGTTTCCTTGATTGAATTAGCTCTCACACCAATATTTGCGTCTAGAGCCTTTGCATTGAGGGCTAACTGAAAACGACTCTGGCGCTGAAGTTGCCTGTGAATGTGGAGTTGGTGGCATGTGAAACCCGCATGTGGAGCATTCGTTTGTGTGGGATGCTCTCCAAGCTTCATTTCAGTCCTAGGCACTCGAAGGGCACTAAGCATAGAGTGTGAAAACTGAGTTTCCTTGAGAGGTGCTTGGAAGCCTGATGGTGTGTGAAGTTAGTGAGCCAAATGGAGTTGTTCTCCCACAAGAACCACTCGGCTGATCCTTCTTCAATATGCCCTTCACCAACATGCAGTGTTTCCTTGATTGAATTAGCTCTCACACCAATATTTGCGTCTAGAGCCTTTGCATTGAGGGCTATCTGAAAACGGCTGTGGCGCTGAAGTTGCCTGTGAATGTGAAGTAGGTGGCATGTGAAACCCGCATGTGGAGCATTCCTTTATGTGGGATGCTCTCCAAGCTTCATTTCAGTCCTAGGCACTCAAAGGGCACTAAGCATAGAGTGTGAAAACTGAGTTTCCTTGAGAGCTGCTTGGAAGCCTGATGGTGTGTGAAGTTAGTGAGCCAAATGGAGTTGTTCTCCCACAAGAACCACTAGGCTGATCCTTCTTCAATATGCGCTTCACCAACATGCAGTGTTTCCTTGATTGAATTAGCTCTCACACCAATATTTGCGTCTACAGCCTTTGCATTGAGGGCTATCTGAAAACGGCTGTGGCGCTGAAGTTGCCTGTGAATGTGGAGTTGGTGGCATGTGAAACCCGCATGTGGAGCATTCGTTTGTGTGGGATGCTCTACCAGGTTCATTTCAGTCCTAGCCATACAAAGGGCACTAAGCATAGAGTGTTAAAAAGTGAGTTTCCTTGAGAGCTGCTTGGAAGCCTGATGGTGTGTGAAGTTAGTGAGCCAAATGGAGTTGTTCTCCCACAAGAACCGCTCGGCTGATCTTTCTTCAATATGCCCTTCACCAACATGCAGTGTTTCCTTGATTGAATTAGCTCTCACACCAATATTTGCGTCTAGAGCCTTTGCATTGAGGGCTATCTGAAAACGGCTGTGGCGCTGAAGTTGCCTGTGAATGTGGAGTTGGTGGCATGTGAAACCCGCATGTGGAGCATTCGTTTGTGTGGGATGCTCTACCAGGTTCATTCCTAGATAATGCACTCAAAGGGCACTAAGCACAGAGTGTGAAAACTGAGTTTCCTTGAGAGCTGCTTGGAAGCCTGATGGTGTGTGAAGTTAGTGAGCCAAATGGAGTTGTTCTCCCACAAGAACCACTCGGCTGATCCTTCTTCAATATGCCCTTCACCAACATGCAGTGTTTCCTTGATTGAATTAGCTCTCACACCAATATTTGCGTCTAGAGCCTTTGCATTGAGGGCTATCTGAAAACGGCTGTGGCGCTGAAGTTGCCTGTGAATGTGGAGTTGGTGGCATGTGAAACCCGCATATGGAGCATTCGTTTGTGTGGGATCTGACCAAGCTTCATTTCAGTCCTAGGCACACAAAGAGCACTAAGCATAGAGTGTGAAAACTGAGTTTCCTTGAGAGCTGCTTGGAAGCCTGATGGTGTGTGAAGTTAGTGAGCCAAATGGAGTTGTTCTCCCACAAGAACCACTCGGCTGATTCTTCTTCAATATGCCCTTCACCAACATGCAGTGTTTCCTTGATTGAATTAGCTCTCACATCAATATTTGCGTCTAGAGCCTTTGCTTTGAGGGCTATCTGAAAACGGCTGTGGCGCTGAAGTTGCCTGTGAATGTGGAGTTGGTGGCATGTAAACCCGCATGTGGAGCATTCGTTTGTGTGGGATGCTCTACCAGGTTCATTTCAGTAATAGCCATACAAAGGGCACTAAGCCTAGAGTGTGAAAACTGAGTTTCCTTGAGAGCTGCTTGGAAGCCTGATGGTTGTGAAGTTAGTGAGCCAAATGGAGTTGTTCTCCCACAGGAACCACTCGGCTGATCCTTCTTCAATATGCCCTTCACCAACATGCAGTGTTTCCTTGATTGAATTAGCTCTCACACCAATATTTGCGTCTAGAGCCTTTGCATTGAGGGCTATCTGAAAACGACTCTGGCGCTGAAGTTGCCTGTGAATGTAGAGTTGGTGGCATGTGAAACCCGCATGTGGAGCATTCGTTTGTGTGGGATGCTGACCAAGCTTCATTTCAGTCCTAGGCACACAAAGAGCACTAAGCATAGAGTGTGAAAACTGAGTTTCCTTGAGAGCTGCTTGGAAGCCTGATGGTGTGTGAAGTTAGTGAGCCAAATGGAGTTGTTCTCCCACAAGAACCGCTCGGCTGATCTTTCTTCAATATGCGTTTCACCAACATGCAGTGTTTCCTTGATTGAATTAGCTCTCACACCAATATATGCGTCTAGAGCCTTTGCATTGAGGGCTATCTGAAAACGGCTGTGGCGCTGAAGTTGCCTGTGAATGTGGAGTTGGTGGCATGTGAAACCCGCATGTGGAGCATTCGTTTGTGTGGGATGCTCTACCAGGTTCATTCCTAGATAATGCACTCAAAGGGCACTAAGCATAGAGTGTGAAAACTGAGTTTCCTTGAGACCTGCTTGGAAGCCTGATGGTGTGTGAAGTTAGTGAGCCAAATGGAGTTGTTCTCCCACAAGAACCACTCGGCTGATCCGTCTTCAATATGCCCTTCACCAACATGCAGTGTTTCCTTGATTGAATTAGCTCTCACACCAATATTTGCGTCTAGAGCCTTTGCATTGAGGGCTATCTGAAAACGGCTGTGGCGCTGAAGTTGCCTGTGAATGTGGAGTTGGTGGCATGTGAAACCCGCATGTGGAGCATTCGTTTGTGTGGGATCTGACCAAGCTTCATTTCAGTCCTAGGCACACAAAGAGCACTAAGCATAGAGTGTGAAAACTGAGTTTCCTTGAGAGCTGCTTGGAAGCCTGATGGTGTGTGAAGTTAGTGAGCCAAATGGAGTTGTTCTCCCACAAGAACCACTCGGCTGATTCTTCTTCAATATGCCCTTCACCAACATGCAGTGTTTCCTTGATTGAATTAGCTCTCACATCAATATTTGCGTCTAGAGCCTTTGCTTTGAAGGCTATCTGAAAACGGCTGTGGCGCTGAAGTTGCCTGTGAATGTGGAGTTGGTGGCATGTAAACCCGCATGTGGAGCATTCGTTTGTGTGGGATGCTCTACCAGGTTCATTCCTAGATAATGCACTCAAAGGGCACTAAGCCTAGAGTGTGAAAACTGAGTTTCCTTGAGAGCTGCTTGGAAGCCTGATGGTGTGTGAAGTTAGTGAGCCAAATGGAGTTGTTCTCCCACAAGAACCACTCGGCTGATCCTTCTTCAATTTGCCCTTCACCAACATGCAGTGTTTCCTTGATTGAATTAGCTCTCACACCAATATTTGCGTCTAGAGCCTTTGCATTGAGGGCTATCTGAAAACGGCTGTGGCGCTGAAGTTGCCTGTGAATGTGGAGTTGGTGGCATGTGAAACCTGCATGTGGAGCATTCGTTTGTGTGGGATGCTCTACCAGCTTCATTTCAGTCCTAGGCACTCAAAGAGCACTAAGCATAGAGTGTGAAAACTGAGTTTCCTTGAGAGCTGCTTGGAAGCCTGATGGTGTGTGAAGTTAGTGAGCCAAATGGAGTTGTTCTCCCACAAGAACCACTCGGCTGATTCTTCTTCAATATGCCCTTCACCAACATGCAGTGTTTCCTTGATTGAATTAGCTCTCACATCAATATTTGCGTCTAGAGCCTTTGCTTTGAGGGCTATCTGAAAACGGCTGTGGCGCTGAAGTTGCCTGTGAATGTGGAGTTGGTGGCATGTAAACCCGCATGTGGAGCATTCGTTTGTGTGGGATGCTGACCAAGCTTCATTTCAGTCCTAGGCACACAAAGAGCACTAAGCATAGAGTGTGAAAACTGAGTTTCCTTGAGAGCTGCTTGGAAGCCTGATGGTGTGTGAAGTTAGTGAGCCAAATGGAGTTGTTCTCCCACAAGAACCACTCGGCTGATCCTTCTTCAATATGCCCTTCACCAACATGCAGTGTTTCCTTGATTGAATTAGCTCTCACTCCAATATTTGCGTCTAGAGCCTTTACATTGAGGGCTATCTGAAAACGGCTGTGGCGCTGAAGTTGCCTGTGAATGTGGAGTTGGTGGCATGTGAAACCCGCATGTGGAGCATTCGTTTGTGTGGGATGCTCTACCAGGTTCATTTCAGTCCTAGCCATACAAAGGGCACTAAGCATAGAGTGTTAAAAAGTGAGTTTCCTTAAGAGCTGCTTGGAAGCCTGATGGTGTGTGAAGTTAGTGAGCCAAATGGAGTTGTTCTCCCACAAGAACCGCTCGGATGATCTTTCTTCAATATGCCCTTCACCAACATGCAGTGTTTCCTTGATTGAATTAGCTCTCACACCAATATTTGCGTCTAGAGCCTTTGCATTGAGGGCTATCTGAAAACGGCTGTGGCGCTGAAGTTGCCTGTGAATGTGGAGTTGGTGGCATGTGAAACCCGCATGTGGAGCATTCGTTTGTGTGGGATGCTCTACCAGGTTCATTCCTAGATAATGCACTCAAAGGGCACTAAGCCTAGAGTGTGAAAATTGAGTTTCCTTGAGAGCTGCTTGGAAGCCTGATGGTGTGTGAAGTTAGTGAGCCACATGGAGTTGTTCTCCCACAAGAACCACTCGGCTGATTCTTCTTCAATATGCCCTTCACCAACATGCAGTGTTTCCTTGATTGAATTAGCTCTCACACCAATATTTGCGTATAGAGCCTTTGCATTGAGGGCTATCTGAAAACGGCTGTGGCGCTGAAGTTGCCTGTGAATGTGGAGTTGGTGGCATGTGAAACCCGCATGTGGAGCATTCGTTTGTGTGGGATGCTCTACCAGGTTCATTCCTAGATAATGCACTCAAAGGGCACTAAGCATAGAGTGTGAAAACTGAGTTTCCTTGAGAGCTGCTTGGAAGCCTGATGGTGTGTGAAGTTAGTGAGCCAAATGGAGTTGTTCTCCCACAAGAACCACTCGGCTGATCCTTCTTCAATATGCCCTTCACCAACATGCAGTGTTTCCTTGATTGAATTAGCTCTCACTCCAATATTTGCGTCTAGACCCTTTGCATTGAGGGCTATCTGAAAACGGCTGTGGCGCTGAAGTTGCCTGTGAATGTGGAGTTGGTGGCATGTGAAACCCGCATGTGGAGCATTCGTTTGTGTGGGATGCTCTACCAGGTTCATTTCAGTCCTAGCCATACAAAGGGCACTAAGCATAGAGTGTTAAAAAGTGAGTTTCCTTAAGAGCTGCTTGGAAGCCTGATGGTGTGTGAAGTTAGTGAGCCAAATGGAGTTGTTCTCCCACAAGAACCGCTCGGCTGATCTTTCTTCAATATGCGCTTCACCAACATGCATTGTTTCCTTGATTGAATTAGCTCTCACACCAATATTTGCGTCTAGAGCCTTTGCATTGAGGGCTATCTGAAAACGGCTGTGGCGCTGAAGTTGCCTGTGAATGTGGAGTTGGTGGCATGTGAAACCCGCATGTGGAGCATTCGTTTGTGTGGGATGCTCTACCAGGTTCATTCCTAGATAATGCACTCAAAGGGCACTAAGCATAGAGTGTGAAAACTGAGTTTCCTTGAGAGCTGCTTGGAAGCCTGATGGTGTGTGAATTTAGTGAGCCAAATGGAGTTGTTCTCCCACAAGAACCACTCGGCTGATTCTTCTTCAATATGCCCTTCAACAACATGCAGTGTTTCCTTGATTGAATTAGCTCTCACATCAATATTTGCGTCTAGAGCCTTTGCTTTGAGGGCTATCTGAAAACGGCTGTGGCGCTGAAGTTGCCTGTGAATGTGGAGTTGGTGGCATGTAAACCCGCATGTGGAGCATTCGTTTGTGTGGGATGCTCTACCAGGTTCATTCCTAGATAATGCACTCAAAGGGCACTAAGCCTAGAGTGTGAAAACTGAGTTTCCTTGAGAGCTGCTTGGAAGCCTGATGGTGTGTGAAGTTAGTGAGCCAAATGGAGTTGTTCTCCCACAAGAACCACTCGGCTGATCCTTCTTCAATATGCCCTTCACCAACATGCAGTGTTTCCTTGATTGAATTAGCTCTCACACCAATATTTGCGTCTAGAGCCTTTGCATTGAGGGCTATCTGAAAACGGCTGTGGCGCTGAAGTTGCCTGTGAATGTGGAGTTGGTGGCATGTGAAACCCGCATGTGGAGCATTCGTTTGTGTGGGATGCTCTACCAGCTTCATTTCAGTCCTAGGCACTCAAAGAGCACTAAGCATAGAGTGTGAAAACTGAGTTTGCTTGAGAGCTGCTTGGAAGCCTGATGGTGTGTGAAGTTAGTGAGCCAAATGGAGTTGTTCTCCCACAAGAACCACTCGGCTGATTCTTCTTCAATATGCCCTTCACCAACATGCAGTGTTTCCTTGATTGAATTAGCTCTCACATCAATATTTGCGTCTAGAGCCTTTGCTTTGAGGGCTATCTGAAAACGGCTGTGGCGCTGAAGTTGCCTGTGAATGTGGAGTTGGTGGCATGTGAAACCCGCATGTGGAGCATTCGTTTGTGTGGGATGCTCTACCAGGTTCATTTCAGTCCTAGCCATACAAAGGGCACTAAGCATAGAGTGTTAAAAAGTGAGTTTCCTTGAGAGCTGCTTGGAAGCCTGATGGTGTGTGAAGTTAGTGAGCCAAATGGAGTTGTTCTCCCACAAGAACCGCTCGGCTGATCTTTCTTCAATATGCCCTTCACCAACATGCAGTGTTTCCTTGATTGAATTAGCTCTCACTCCAATATTTGCGTCTAGAGCCTTTGCATTGAGGGCTATCTGAAAACGGCTGTGGCGCTGAAGTTGCCTGTGAATGTGGAGTTGGTGGCATGTGAAACCCGCATGTGGAGCATTCGTTTGTGTGGGATGCTCTACCAGGTTCATTCCTAGATAATGCACTCAAAGGGCACTAAGCCTAGAGTGTGAAAACTGAGTTTCCTTGAGAGCTGCTTGGAAGCCTGATGGTGTGTGAAGTTAGTGAGCCACATGGAGTTGTTCTCCCACAAGAACCACTCGGCTGATCCTTCTTCAATATGCCCTTCACCAACATGCAGTGTTTCCTTGATTGAATTAGCTCTCACACCAATATTTGCGTCTAGAGCCTTTGCATTGAGGGCTATCTGAAAACGGCTGTGGCGCTGAAGTTGCCTGTGAATGTGGAGTTGGTGGCATGTGAAACCCGCATGTGGAGCATTCGTTTGTGTGGGATGCTCTACCAGGTTCATTCCTAGATAATGCACTCAAAGGGCACTAAGCATAGAGTGTGAAAACTGAGTTTCCTTGAGAGCTGCTTGGAAGCCTGATGGTGTGTGAAGTTACTGAGCCAAATGGAGTTGTTCTCCCACAAGAACCACTCGGCTGATCCTTCTTCAATATGCCCTTCACCAACATGCAGTGTTTCCTTGATTGAATTAGCTCTCACTCCAATATTTGCGTCTAGACCCTTTGCATTGAGGGCTATCTGAAAACGGCTGTGGCGCTGAAGTTGCCTGTGAATGTGGAGTTGGTGGCATGTGAAACCCGCATGTGGAGCATTCGTTTGTGTGGGATGGTCTACCAGGTTCATTTCAGTCCTAGCCATACAAAGGGCACTAAGCATAGAGTGTTAAAAAGTGAGTTTCCTTGAGAGCTGCTTGGAAGCCTGATGGTGTGTGAAGTTAGTGAGCCAAATGGAGTTGTTCTCCCACAAGAACCGCTCGGCTGATCCTTCTTCAATATGCGCTTCACCAACATGCAGTGTTTCCTTGATTGAATTAGCTCTCACACCAATATTTGCGTCTAGAGCCTTTGCATTGAGGGCTATCTGAAAACGGCTGTGGCGCTGAAGTTGCCTGTGAGAAGTTGCCTGTGAATGTGGAGTTGGTGGCATGTGAAACCCGCATGTGGAGCATTCGTTTGTGTGGGATGCTCTACCAGGTTCATTCCTAGATAATGCACTCAAAGGGCACTAAGCCTAGAGTGTGAAAACTGAGTTTCCTTGAGAGCTGCTTGGAAGCCTGATGGTGTGTGAAGTTAGTGAGCCAAATGGAGTTGTTCTCCCACAAGAACCACTCGGCTGATCCTTCTTCAATATGCCCTTCACCAACATGCAGTGTTTCCTTGATTGAATTAGCTCTCACACCAATATTTGCGTCTAGAGCCTTTGCATTGAGGGCTATCTGAAAACGGCTGTGGCGCTGAAGTTGCCTGTGAATGTGGAGTTGGTGGCATGTGAAACCCGCATGTGGAGCATTCGTTTGTGTGGGATGCTCTACCAGGTTCATTTCAGTCCTAGGCACTCAAAGGGCACTAAGCATAGAGTGTGAAAACTGAGTTTGCTTGAGAGCTGCTTGGAAGCCTGATGGTGTGTGAAGTTAGTGAGCCAAATGGAGTTGTTCTCCCACAAGAACCACTCGGCTGATTCTTCTTCAATATGCCCTTCACCAACATGCAGTGTTTCCTTGATTGAATTAGCTCTCACATCAATATTTGCGTCTAGAGCCTTTGCTTTGAGGGCTATCTGAAAACGGCTGTGGCGCTGAAGTTGCCTGTGAATGTGGAGTTGGTGGCATGTGAAACCCGCATGTGGAGCATTCGTTTGTGTGGGATGCTCTACCAGGTTCATTCCTAGATAATGCACTCAAAGGGCACTAAGCATAGAGTGTGAAAACTGAGTTTCCTTGAGAGCTGCTTGGAAGCCTGATGGTGTGTGAAGTTAGTGAGCCAAATGGAGTTGTTCTCCCACAAGAACCACTCGGCTGATCCTTCTTCAATATGCCCTTCACCAACATGCAGTGTTTCCTTGATTGAATTAGCTCTCACTCCAATATTTGCGTCTAGACCCTTTGCATTGAGGGCTATCTGAAAACGGCTGTGGCGCTGAAGTTGCCTGTGAATGTGGAGTTGGTGGCATGTAAACCCGCATGTGGAGCATTCGTTTGTGTGGGATGCTCTACCAGGTTCATTTCAGTCCTAGCCATACAAAGGGCACTAAGCATAGAGTGTTAAAAAGTGAGTTTCCTTGAGAGCTGCTTGGAAGCCTGATGGTGTGTGAAGTTAGTGAGCCAAATGGAGTTGTTCTCCCACAAGAACCGCTCGGCTGATCTTTCTTCAATATGCGCTTCACCAACATGCAGTGTTTCCTTGATTGAATTAGCTCTCACACCAATATTTGCGTCTAGAGCCTTTGCATTGAGGGCTATCTGAAAACGGCTGTGGCGCTGAAGTTGCCTGTGAATGTGGAGTTGGTGGCATGTGAAACCCGCATGTGGAGCATTCGTTTGTGTGGGATGCTCTACCAGGTTCATTCCTAGATAATGCACTCAAAGGGCACTAAGCATAGAGTGTGAAAACTGAGTTTCCTTGAGAGCTGCTTGGAAGCCTGATGGTGTGTGAAGTTAGTGAGCCAAATGGAGTTGTTCTCCCACAAGAACCACTCGGCTGATCCTTCTTCAATATGCCCTTCACCAACATGCAGTGTTTCCTTGATTGAATTAGCTCTCACACCAATATTTGCGTCTAGAGCCTTTGCATTGAGGGCTATCTGAAAACGGCTGTGGCGCTGAAGTTGCCTGTGAATGTGGAGTTGGTGGCATGTGAAACCCGCATGTGGAGCATTCGTTTGTGTGGGATCTGACCAAGCTTCATTTCAGTCCTAGGCACACAAAGAGCACTAAGCATAGAGTGTGAAAACTGAGTTTCCTTGAGAGCTGCTTGGAAGCCTGATGGTGTGTGAAGTTAGTGAGCCAAATGGAGTTGTTCTCCCACAAGAACCACTCGGCTGATTCTTCTTCAATATGCCCTTCACCAACATGCAGTGTTTCCTTGATTGAATTAGCTCTCACATCAATATTTGCGTCTAGAGCCTTTGCTTTGAGGGCTATCTGAAAACGGCTGTGGCGCTGAAGTTGCCTGTGAATGTGGAGTTGGTGGCATGTAAACCCGCATGTGGAGCATTCGTTTGTGTGGGATGCTCTACCAGGTTCATTCCTAGATAATGCACTCAAAGGGCACTAAGCCTAGAGTGTGAAAACTGAGTTTCCTTGAGAGCTGCTTGGAAGCCTGATGGTGTGTGAAGTTAGTGAGCCAAATGGAGTTGTTCTCCCACAAGAACCACTCGGCTGATCCTTCTTCAATATGCCCTTCACCAACATGCAGTGTTTCCTTGATTGAATTAGCTCTCACACCAATATTTGCGTCTAGAGCCTTTGCATTGAGGGCTATCTGAAAACGGCTGTGGCGCTGAAGTTGCCTGTGAATGTGGAGTTGGTGGCATGTGAAACCCGCATGTGGAGCATTCGTTTGTGTGGGATGCTCTACCAGGTTCATTCCTAGATAATGCACTCAAAGGGCACTAAGCATAGAGTGTGAAAACTGAGTTTCCTTGAGAGCTGCTTGGAAGCCTGATGGTGTGTGAAGTTAGTGAGCCAAATGGAGTTGTTCTCCCACAAGAACCACTCGGCTGATCCTTCTTCAATATGCCCTTCACCAACATGCAGTGTTTCCTTGATTGAATTAGCTCTCACACCAATATTTGCGTCTAGAGCCTTTGCATTGAGGGCTATCTGAAAACGGCTGTGGCGCTGAAGTTGCCTGTGAATGTGGAGTTGGTGGCATGTGAAACCCGCATGTGGAGCATTCGTTTGTGTAGGATGCTCTACCAGGTTCATTCCTAGATAATGCACTCAAAGGGCAATAAGAATAGAGTGTGAAAACTGAGTTTCCTTGAGAGCTGCTTGGAAGTCTGATGGTGTGTGAAGTTAGTGAGCCAAATGGAGTTGTTCTCCCACAAGAACCACTCGGCTGATCCTTCTTCAATATGCCCTTCACCAACATGCAGTGTTTCCTTGATTGAATTAGCTCTCACACCAATATTTGCGTCTAGAGCCTTTGCATTGAGGGCTATCTGAAAACGGCTGTGGCGCTGAAGTTGCCTGTGAATGTGGAGTTGGTGGCATGTGAAAACCGCAAGTGGAGCATTCGTTTATGTGGGATGCTCTACCATGTTCATTCCTAGATAATGCACTCAAAGGGCACTAAGCATAGAGTGTGAAAACTGAGTTTCCTTGAGAGCTGCTTGGAAGCCTGATGGTTGTGAAGTTAGTGAGCCAAATGGAGTTGTTCTCCCACAAGAACCACTCGGCTGATCCTTCTTCAATATGCCCTTCACCAACATGCAGTGTTTCCTTGATTGAATTAGCTCTCACTCCAATATTTGCGTCTAGAGCCTTTGCATTGAGGGCTATCTGAAAACGGCTGTGGCGCTGAAGTTGCCTGTGAATGTGGAGTTGGTGGCATGTGAAACCCGCATGTGGAGCATTCGTTTGTGTGGGATGCTCTACCAGGTTCATTTCAGTCCTAGCCATACAAAGGGCACTAAGCATAGAGTGTTAAAAAGTGAGTTTCCTTGAGAGCTGCTTGGAAGCCTGATGGTGTGTGAAGTTAGTGAGCCAAATGGAGTTGTTCTCCCACAAGAACCGCTCGGCTGATCTTTCTTCAATATGCCCTTCACCAACATGCAGTGTTTCCTTGATTGAATTAGCTCTCACACCAATATTTGCGTCTAGAGCCTTTGCATTGAGGCCTATCTGAAAACGGCTGTGGCGCTGAAGTTGCCTGTGAATGTGGAGTTGGTGGCATGTGAAACCCGCATGTGGAGCATTCGTTTGTGTGGGATGCTCTACCAGGTTCATTCCAAGATAATGCACTCAAAGGGCACAAAGCCTATAGTGTGAAAACTGAGTTTCCTTGAGAGCTGCTTGGAAGCCTGATGGTGTGTGAAGTTAGTGAGCCAAATGGAGTTGTTCTCCCACAAGAACCACTCGGCTGATCCTTCTTCAATATGCCCTTCACCAACATGCAGTGTTTCCTTGATTGAATTAGCTCTCACACCAATATTTGCGTCTAGAGCCTTTGCATTGAGGGCTATCTGAAAACGGCTGTGGCGCTGAAGTTGCCTGTGAATGTGGAGTTGGTGGCATGTGAAACCCGCATGTGGAGCATTCGTTTGTGTGGGATGCTCTACCAGGTTCATTCCAAGATAATGCACTCAAAGGGCACAAAGCCTAGAGTGTGAAAACTGAGTTTCCTTGAGAGCTGCTTGGAAGCCTGATGGTGTGTGAAGTTAGTGAGCCAAATGGAGTTGTTCTCCCACAAGAACCACTCGGCTGATCCTTCTTCAATATGCCCTTCACCAACATGCAGTGTTTCCTTGATTGAATTAGCTCTCACACCAATATTTGCGTCTAGAGCCTTTGCATTGAGGGCTATCTGAAAACGGCTGTGGCGCTGAAGTTGCCTGTGAATGTGGAGTTGGTGGCATGTGAAACCCGCATGTGGAGCATTCGTTTGTGTGGGATGCTCTACCAGGTTCATTTCAGTCCTAGCCATACAAAGGGCACTAAGCATAGAGTGTTAAAAAGTGAGTTTCCTTGAGAGCTGCTTGGAAGCCTGATGGTGTGTGAAGTTAGTGAGCCAAATGGAGTTGTTCTCCCACAAGAACCGCTCGGCTGATCTTTCTTCAATATGCCCTTCACCAACATGCAGTGTTTCCTTGATTGAATTAGCTCTCACACCAATATTTGCGTCTAGAGCCTTTGCATTGAGGCCTATCTGAAAACGGCTGTGGCGCTGAAGTTGCCTGTGAATGTGGAGTTGGTGGCATGTGAAACCCGCATGTGGAGCATTCGTTTGTGTGGGATGCTCTACCAGGTTCATTCCTAGATAATGCACTCAAAGGGCACAAAGCCTATAGTGTGAAAACTGAGTTTCCTTGAGAGCTGCTTGGAAGCCTGATGGTGTGTGAAGTTAGTGAGCCAAATGGAGTTGTTCTCCCACAAGAACCACTCGGCTGATCCTTCTTCAATATGCCCTTCACCAACATGCAGTGTTTCCTTGATTGAATTAGCTCTCACACCAATATTTGCGTCTAGAGCCTTTGCATTGAGGGCTATCTGAAAACGGCTGTGGCGCTGAAGTTGCCTGTGAATGTGGAGTTGGTGGCATGTGAAACCCGCATGTGGAGCATTCGTTTGTGTGGGATGCTCTACCAGGTTCATTCCAAGATAATGCACTCAAAGGGCACAAAGCCTAGAGTGTGAAAACTGAGTTTCCTTGAGAGCTGCTTGGAAGCCTGATGGTGTGTGAAGTTAGTGAGCCAAATGGAGTTGTTCTCCCACAAGAACCACTCGGCTGATCCTTCTTCAATATGCCCTTCACCAACATGCAGTGTTTCCTTGATTGAATTAGCTCTCACACCAATATTTGCGTCTAGAGCCTTTGCATTGAGGGCTATCTGAAAACGGCTGTGGCGCTGAAGTTGCCTGTGAATGTGGAGTTGGTGGCATGTGAAACCCGCATGTGGAGCATTCGTTTGTGTGGGATGCTCTACCAGGTTCATTTCAGTCCTAGCCATACAAAGGGCACTAAGCATAGAGTGTTAAAAAGTGAGTTTCCTTGAGAGCTGCTTGGAAGCCTGATGGTGTGTGAAGTTAGTGAGCCAAATGGAGTTGTTCTCCCACAAGAACCGCTCGGCTGATCTTTCTTCAATATGCGCTTCACCAACATGCAGTGTTTTCTTGATTGAATTAGCTCTCACACCAATATTTGCGTCTAGAGCCTTTGCATTGAGGGCTATCTGAAAACGGCTGTGGCGCTGAAGTTGCCTGTGAATGTGGAGTTGGTGGCATGTGAAACCCGCATGTGGAGCATTCGTTTGTGTGGGATGCTCTACCAGGTTCATTCCTAGATAATGCACTCAAAGGGCACTAAGCCTAGAGTGTGAAAACTGAGTTTCCTTGAGAGCTGCTTGGAAGCCTGATGGTGTGTGAAGTTAGTGAGCCAAATGGAGTTGTTCTCCCACAAGAACCACTCGGCTGATCCTTCTTCAATATGCCCTTCACCAACATGCAGTGTTTCCTTGATTGAATTAGCTCTCACACCAATATTTGCGTCTAGAGCCTTTGCATTGAGGGCTATCTGAAAACGGCTGTGGCGCTGAAGTTGCCTGTGAATGTGGAGTTGGTGGCATGTGAAACCCGCATGTGGAGCATTCGTTTGTGTGGGATGCTCTACCAGCTTCATTTCAGTCCTAGGCACTCAAAGGGCACTAAGCATAGAGTGTGAAAACTGAGTTTCCTTGAGAGCTGCTTGGAAGCCTGATGGTGTGTGAAGTTAGTGAGCCAAATGGAGTTGTTCTCCCACAAGAACCACTCGGCTGATTCTTCTTCAATATGCCCTTCACCAACATGCAGTGTTTCCTTGATTGAATTAGCTCTCACTCCAATATTTGCGTCTAGAGCCTTTGCTTTGAGGGCTATCTGAAAACGGCTGTGGCGCTGAAGTTGCCTGTGAATGTGGAGTTGGTGGCATGTGAAACCCGCATGTGGAGCATTCGTTTGTGTGGGATGCTCTACCAGGTTCATTTCAGTCCTAGCCATACAAAGGGCACTAAGCATAGAGTGTTAAAAAGTGAGTTTCCTTGAGAGCTGCTTGGAAGCCTGATGGTGTGTGAAGTTAGTGAGCCAAATGGAGTTGTTCTCCTACAAGAACCGCTCGGCTGATCTTTCTTCAATATGCCCTTCACCAACATGCAGTGTTTCCTTGATTGAATTAGCTCTCACTCCAATATTTGCGTCTAGAGCCTTTGCATTGAGGCCTATCTGAAAACGGCTGTGGCGCTGAAGTTGCCTGTGAATGTGGAGTTGGTGGCATGTGAAACCCGCATGTGGAGCATTCGTTTGTGTGGGATGCTCTACCAGGTTCATTCCTAGATAATGCACTCAAAGGGCACTAAGCCTAGAGTGTGAAAACTGAGTTTCCTTGAGAGCTGCTTGGAAGCCTGATGGTGTGTGAAGTTAGTGAGCCACATGGAGTTGTTCTCCCACAAGAACCACTCGGCTGATTCTTCTTCAATATGCCCTTCACCAACATGCAGTGTTTCCTTGATTGAATTAGCTCTCACACCAATATTTGCGTCTAGAGCCTTTGCATTGAGGGCTATCTGAAAACGGCTGTGGCGCTGAAGTTGCCTGTGAATGTGGAGTTGGTGGCATGTGAAACCCGCATGTGGAGCATTCGTTTGTGTGGGATGCTCTACCAGGTTCATTCCTAGATAATGCACTCAAAGGGCACTAAGCATAGAGTGTGAAAACTGAGTTTCCTTGAGAGCTGCTTGGAAGCCTGATGGTGTGTGAAGTTAGTGAGCCAAATGGAGTTGTTCTCCCACAAGAACCACTCGGCTGATCCTTCTTCAATATGCCCTTCACCAACATGCAGTGTTTCCTTGATTGAATTAGCTCTCACTCCAATATTTGCGTCTAGACCCTTTGCATTGAGGGCTATCTGAAAACGGCTGTGGCGCTGAAGTTGCCTGTGAATGTGGAGTTGGTGGCATGTGAAACCCGCATGTGGAGCATTCGTTTGTGTGGGATGCTCTACCAGGTTCATTTCAGTCCTAGCCATACAAAGGGCACTAAGCATAGAGTGTTAAAAAGTGAGTTTCCTTGAGAGCTGCTTGGAAGCCTGATGGTGTGTGAAGTTAGTGAGCCAAATGGAGTTGTTCTCCCACAAGAACCGCTCGGCTGATCTTTCTTCAATATGCGCTTCACCAACATGCAGTGTTTCCTTGATTGAATTAGCTCTCACACCAATATTTGCGTCTAGAGCCTTTGCATTGAGGGCTATCTGAAAACGGCTGTGGCGCTGAAGTTGCCTGTGAATGTGGAATTGGTGGCATGTGAAACCCGCATGTGGAGCATTCGTTTGTGTGGGATGCTCTACCAGGTTCATTCCTAGATAATGCACTCAAAGGGCACTAAGCATAGAGTGTGAAAACTGAGTTTCCTTGAGAGCTGCTTGGAAGCCTGATGGTGTGTGAAGTTAGTGAGCCAAATGGAGTTGTTCTCCCACAAGAACCACTCGGCTGATCCTTCTTCAATATGCCCTTCACCAACATGCAGTGTTTCCTTGATTGAATTAGCTCTCACACCAATATTTGCGTCTAGAGCCTTTGCATTGAGGGCTATCTGAAAACGGCTGTGGCGCTGAAGTTGCCTGTGAATGTGGAGTTGGTGGCATGTGAAACCCGCATGTGGAGCATTCGTTTGTGTGGGATCTGACCAAGCTTCATTTCAGTCCTAGGCACACAAAGAGCACTAAGCATAGAGTGTTAAAAAGTGAGTTTCCTTGAGAGCTGCTTGGAAGCCTGATGGTGTGTGAAGTTAGTGAGCCAAATGGAGTTGTTCTCCCACAAGAACCGCTCGGCTGATCTTTCTTCAATATGCGCTTCACCAACATGCAGTGTTTCCTTGATTGAATTAGCTCTCACACCAATATTTGCGTCTAGAGCCTTTGCATTGAGGGCTATCTGAAAACGGCTGTGGCGCTGAAGTTGCCTGTGAATGTGGAGTTGGTGGCATGTGAAACCCGCATGTGGAGCATTCGTTTGTGTGGGATGCTCTACCAGGTTCATTCCTAGATAATGCACTCAAAGGGCACTAAGCCTAGAGTGTGAAAACTGAGTTTCCTTGAGAGCTGCTTGGAAGCCTGATGGTGTGTGAAGTTAGTGAGCCAAATGGAGTTGTTCTCCCACAAGAACCACTCGGCTGATCCTTCTTCAATATGCCCTTCACCAACATGCAGTGTTTCCTTGATTGAATTAGCTCTCACACCAATATTTGCGTCTAGAGCCTTTGCATTGAGGGCTATCTGAAAACGGCTGTGGCGCTGAAGTTGCCTGTGAATGTGGAGTTGGTGGCATGTGAAACCCGCATGTGGAGCATTCGTTTGTGTGGGATGCTCTACCAGCTTCATTTCAGTCCTAGGCACTCAAAGAGCACTAAGCATAGAGTGTGAAAACTGAGTTTGCTTGAGAGCTGCTTGGAAGCCTGATGGTGTGTGAAGTTAGTGAGCCAAATGGAGTTGTTCTCCCACAAGAACCACTCGGCTGATTCTTCTTCAATATGCCCTTCACCAACATGCAGTGTTTCCTTGATTGAATTAGCTCTCACATCAATATTTGCGTCTAGAGCCTTTGCTTTGAGGGCTATCTGAAAACGGCTGTGGCGCTGAAGTTGCCTGTGAATGTGGAGTTGGTGGCATGTGAAACCCGCATGTGGAGCATTCGTTTGTGTGGGATGCTCTACCAGGTTCATTTCAGTCCTAGCCATACAAAGGGCACTAAGCATAGAGTGTTAAAACTGAGTTTCCTTGAGAGCTGCTTGGAAGCCTGATGGTGTGTGAAGTTAGTGAGCCAAATGGAGTTGTTCTCCCACAAGAACCGCTCGGCTGATCTTTCTTCAATATGCCCTTCACCAACATGCAGTGTTTCCTTGATTGAATTAGCTCTCACACCAATATTTGCGTCTAGAGCCTTTGCATTGAGGGCTATCTGAAAACGGCTGTGGCGCTGAAGTTGCCTGTGAATGTGGAGTTGGTGGCATGTGAAACCCGCATGTGGAGCATTCGTTTGTGTGGGATGCTCTACCAGGTTCATTCCTAGATAATGCACTCAAAGGGCACTAAGCCTAGAGTGTGAAAACTGAGTTTCCTTGAGAGCTGCTTGGAAGCCTGATGGTGTGTGAAGTTAGTGAGCCACATGGAGTTGTTCTCCCACAAGAACCACTCGGCTGATTCTTCTTCAATATGCCCTTCACCAACATGCAGTGTTTCCTTGATTGAATTAGCTCTCACACCAATATTTGCGTCTAGAGCCTTTGCATTGAGGGCTATCTGAAAACGGCTGTGGCGCTGAAGTTGCCTGTGAATGTGGAGTTGGTGGCATGTGAAACCCGCATGTGGAGCATTCGTTTGTGTGGGATGCTCTACCAGGTTCATTCCTAGATAATGCACTCAAAGGGCACTAAGCATAGAGTGTGAAAACTGAGTTTCCTTGAGAGCTGCTTGGAAGCCTGATGGTGTGTGAAGTTAGTGAGCCAAATGGAGTTGTTCTCCCACAAGAACCACTCGGCTGATCCTTCTTCAATATGCCCTTCACCAACATGCAGTGTTTCCTTGATTGAATTAGCTCTCACACCAATATTTGCGTCTAGAGCCTTTGCATTGAGGGCTATCTGAAAACGGCTGTGGCGCTGAAGTTGCCTGTGAATGTGGAGTTGGTGGCATGTGAAACCCGCATGTGGAGCATTCGTTTGTGTGGGATGCTCTACCAGGTTCATTTCAGTCCTAGCCATACAAAGGGCACTAAGCATAGAGTGTTAAAAAGTGAGTTTCCTTGAGAGCTGCTTGGAAGCCTGATGGTGTGTGAAGTTAGTGAGCCAAATGGAGTTGTTCTCCCACAAGAACCGCTCGGCTGATCTTTCTTCAATATGCGCTTCACCAACATGCAGTGTTTCCTTGATTGAATTAGCTCTCACACCAATATATGCGTCTAGAGCCTTTGCATTGAGGGCTATCTGAAAACGGCTGTGGCGCTGAAGTTGCCTGTGAATGTGGAGTTGGTGGCATGTGAAACCCGCATGTGGAGCATTCGTTTGTGTGGGATGCTCTACCAGGTTCATTCCTAGATAATGCACTCAAAGGGCACTAAGCATAGAGTGTGAAAACTGAGTTTCCTTGAGAGCTGCTTGGAAGCCTGATGGTGTGTGAAGTTAGTGAGCCAAATGGAGTTGTTCTCCCACAAGAACCACTCGGCTGATCCTTCTTCAATATGCCCTTCACCAACATGCAGTGTTTCCTTGATTGAATTAGCTCTCACACCAATATTTGCGTCTAGAGCCTTTGCATTGAGGGCTATCTGAAAACGGCTGTGGCGCTGAAGTTGCCTGTGAATGTGGAGTTGGTGGCATGTGAAACCCGCATGTGGAGCATTCGTTTGTGTGGGATCTGACCAAGCTTCATTTCAGTCCTAGGCACACAAAGAGCACTAAGCATAGAGTGTGAAAACTGAGTTTCCTTGAGAGCTGCTTGGAAGCCTGATGGTGTGTGAAGTTAGTGAGCCAAATGGAGTTGTTCTCCCACAAGAACCACTCGGCTGATTCTTCTTCAATATGCCCTTCACCAACATGCAGTGTTTCCTTGATTGAATTAGCTCTCACATCAATATTTGCGTCTAGAGCCTTTGCTTTGAGGGCTATCTGAAAACGGCTGTGGCGCTGAAGTTGCCTGTGAATGTGGAGTTGGTGGCATGTAAACCCGCATGTGGAGCATTCGTTTGTGTGGGATGCTCTACCAGGTTCATTCCTAGATAATGCACTCAAAGGTCACTAAGCCTAGAGTGTGAAAACTGAGTTTCCTTGAGAGCTGCTTGGAAGCCTGATGGTGTGTGAAGTTAGTGAGCCAAATGGAGTTGTTCTCCCACAAGAACCACTCGGCTGATCCTTCTTCAATATGCCCTTCACCAACATGCAGTGTTTCCTTGATTGAATTAGCTCTCACACCAATATTTGCGTCTAGAGCCTTTGCATTGAGGGCTATCTGAAAACGGCTGTGGCGCTGAAGTTGCCTGTGAATGTGGAGTTGGTGGCATGTGAAACCCGCATGTGGAGCATTCGTTTGTGTGGGATGCTCTACCAGGTTCATTCCTAGATAATGCACTCAAAGGGCACTAAGCATAGAGTGTGAAAACTGAGTTTCCTTGAGAGCTGCTTGGAAGCCTGATGGTGTGTGAAGTTAGTGAGCCAAATGGAGTTGTTCTCCCACAAGAACCACTCGGCTGATCCTTCTTCAATATGCCCTTCACCAACATGCAGTGTTTCCTTGATTGAATTAGCTCTCACACCAATATTTGCGTCTAGAGCCTTTGCATTGAGGGCTATCTGAAAACGGCTGTGGCGCTGAAGTTGCCTGTGAATGTGGAGTTGGTGGCATGTGAAACCCGCATGTGGAGCATTCGTTTGTGTGGGATGCTGACCAAGCTTCATTTCAGTCCTAGGCACACAAAGAGCACTAAGCATAGAGTGTGAAAACTGAGTTTCCTTGAGAGCTGCTTGGAAGCCTGATGGTGTGTGAAGTTAGTGAGCCAAATGGAGTTGTTCTCCCACAAGAACCACTCGGCTGATTCTTCTTCAATATGCCCTTCACCAACATGCAGTGTTTCCTTGATTGAATTAGCTCTCACACCAATATTTGCGTCTAGAGCCTTTGCTTTGAGGGCTATCTGAAAACGGCTGTGGCGCTGAAGTTGCCTGTGAATGTGGAGTTGGTGGCATGTAAACCCGCATGTGGAGCATTCGTTTGTGTGGGATGCTCTACCAGGTTCATTCCTAGATAATGCACTCAAAGGTCACTAAGCCTAGAGTGTGAAAACTGAGTTTCCTTGAGAGCTGCTTGGAAGCCTGATGGTGTGTGAAGTTAGTGAGCCAAATGGAGTTGTTCTCCCACAAGAACCACTCGGCTGATCCTTCTTCAATATGCCCTTCACCAACATGCAGTGTTTCCTTGATTGAATTAGCTCTCACACCAATATTTGCGTCTAGAGCCTTTGCATTGAGGGCTATCTGAAAACGGCTGTGGCGCTGAAGTTGCCTGTGAATGTGGAGTTGGTGGCATGTGAAACCCGCATGTGGAGCATTCGTTTGTGTGGGATGCTCTATCAGCTTCATTTCAGTCCTAGGCACTCAAAGAGCACTAAGCATAGAGTGTGAAAACTGAGTTTCCTTGAGAGCTGCTTGGAAGTCTGATGGTGTGTGAAGTTAGTGAGCCAAATGGAGTTGTTCTCCCACAAGAACCACTCGGCTGATCCTTCTTCAATATGCCCTTCACCAACATGCAGTGTTTCCTTGATTGAATTAGCTCTCACACCAATATTTGCGTCTAGAGCCTTTGCATTGAGGGCTATCTGAAAACGGCTGTGGCGCTGAAGTTGCCTGTGAATGTGGAGTTGGTGGCATGTGAAAACCGCAAGTGGAGCATTCGTTTATGTGGGATGCTCTACCATGTTCATTCCTAGATAATGCACTCAAAGGGCACTAAGCATAGAGTGTGAAAACTGAGTTTCCTTGAGAGCTGCTTGGAAGCCTGATGGTTGTGACGTTAGTGAGCCAAATGGAGTTGTTCTCCCACAAGAACCACTCGGCTGATCCTTCTTCAATATGCCCTTCACCAACATGCAGTGTTTCCTTGATTGAATTAGCTCTCACTCCAATATTTGCGTCTAGAGCCTTTGCATTGAGGGCTATCTGAAAAC
>NW_026698864.1:0-92403 GCF_030435755.1 Ochotona princeps | reverse complement strand
TCTTCAGCGCACAACCGTTTTCAGATAGCCCTCAATGCAAAGGCTCTAGACGCAAATATTGGTGTGAGAGCTAATTAAATCAAGGAAACACTGCATGTGGGTGAAGGGCATTTTGAAGAAAAATCAGCCTAGTGGTTCTTGTGGGAGAACAACTCCATTTGGCTCACTAACTTCACACACCATCAGGCTTCCAAGCAGCTCTCAAGGAAACTCAGTTTTCACACTCTATGCTTAGTGCCCTTTGAGTGCCTAGGACTGAAATGAAGCTTGGTGAGCATCCCACAAAAACGAATGCTGCACATGCGGTTTCACATGCCACCAACTGCACATTCACAAGCAACTTCAGCGCCACAGCCGTTTTCACATAGCCCTCAATGCAAAGGCTCTAGACGCAAATATTGGTGTGAGAGATAATTCAATCAAGGAAACACTGCATGTTGGTGAAGGGCATATTGAAGAAGGATCAGCCGAGTGGTTCTTGTGGGAGAACAACTCCATTTGGCTCACTAACTTCACACACCATCAGGCTTCCAAGCAGCTCTCAAGGAAACTCAGTTTTCACACTCTATGCTTAGTGCCCTTTGAGTGCAGGACTGAATGAAGCTTGGTAGAGCATCCCACAAAAACGAATGCTCCACATGCGGTTTCACATGCCACCAACTGCACATTCACAGCAACTTCAGCGCCACAGCCGTTTTCACATAGCCCTCAATGCAAAGGCTCTAGACGCAAATATTGGTGTGAGAGCTAATTCAATCAAGGAAACACTGCATGTTGGTGAAGGGCATATTGAAGAAGGGTCAGCCAGTGGTTCTTGTGGGAGAACAACTCCATTTGGCTCACTAACTTCACACACCATCAGGCTTCCAAGCAGCTCTCAAGGAAACTCAGTTTTCACACTCTATGCTTAGTGCCCTTTGAGTGCCTAGGACTGAAATGAAGCTTGGTGAGCATCCCACACAAACGAATGCTCCACATGCGGGTTTCACATGCCACCAACTCCACATTCACAGGCAACTTCAGCGCCACAGCCGTTTTCAGATAGCCCTCAATGCAAAGCTCTAGACGCAAATATTGGTGTGAGAGCTAATTCAATCAAGGAAACACTGCATGATGGTGAAGGGCATATTGAAGAAGGATCAGCCGAGTGGTTCTTGTGGGAGAACAACTCCAACTGGGCACTAACTTCACACACCATCAGGCTTCCAAGCAGCTCTCAAGGAAACTCAGTTTTCACACTCTATGCTTAGTGCCCTTTGAGTGCATTATCTAGGAATAAACCTGGTAGAGCATCCCACACAAACGAATGCTCCACATGCGGGTTTCCACATGCCACCAACTCCACATTCACAGGCAACTTCAGCGCCACAGCCGTTTTCAGATAGCCCTCAATGCAAAGGCTCTAGACGCAAATATTGGTGTGAGAGCTAATTCAATCAAGGAAACACTGCATGTTGGTGAAGGGCATATTGAAGAAGGATCAGCCGAGTGGTTCTTGTGGGAGAACAACTCCATTTAGCTCACTAACTTCACACACCATCAGGCTTCCAAGCAGCTCTCAAGAAACTCAGTTTTCACACTCTATGCTTAGTGCCCTTTGAGTGCATTATCTAGGAATGAACCAGGTAGAGCATCCCACACAAACGAATGCTCCACATGCGGGTTTCACATGCCACCAATTCCACATTCACAGGCAACTCAGCGCCACAGCCGTTTTCAGCTAGCCCTCAATGCAAAGGCTCTAGACGCAAATATTGGTGTGAGAGCTAATTCAATCAAGGAAACACTGCATGTTGGTGAAGGGCATATTGAAGAAGGATCAATCGAGTGGTTCTTGTGGGAGAACAACTCCATTTGGCTCACTAACGTCACACACCATCAGGCTTCCAAGCAGCTCTCAAGGAAACTCAGTTTTCACACTCTATGCTTAGTGCCCTTGAGTGCATTATCTAGGAATGAACCTGGTAGAGCATCCCACACAAACGAATGCTCCACATGCGGGTTTCACATGCCACCAACTTCACATTCTCAGGAAACTTCAGCGCCACAGCCGTTTTCAGATAGCCCTCAATGCAAAGGCTCTAGACGCAAATATTGGTGTGAGAGCTAATTCAATCAAGGAAACACTGCATGTTGGTGAAGGGCATACTGAAGAAGGATCAGCCGAGTGGTTCTTGTGGGAGAACAACTCCATTTGGCTCACTAACTTCACACACCATCAGGCTTCCAAGCAGCTCTCAAGGAAACTCAGTTTTCACACTCTATGCTTAGTGCCCTTTGAGTGCATTATCTAGGAATGAACCTGGTAGAACATCCCCACACAAACGAATGCTCCACATGCGGGTTTCACATGCCACCAACTTCACATTCTCAGGAAACTTCAGCGCCACAGACGTTTTCAGATAGCCCTCAATGCAAAGGCTCTAGACGCAAATATTGGTGTGAGAGCTAATTCAATCAGGGAAACACTGCATGTTGGTGAAGGGCATATTGAAGAAGGATCAGCCGAGTGGTTCTTGTGGGAGAACAACTCCATTTGGCTCACTAACTTCACACACCATCAGGCTTCCAAGCAGCTCTCAAGGAAACTCAGTTTTCACACTCTATGCTTAGTGCCCTTTCAGTGCATTATCTAGGAATGAACCTGGTAGAGCATCCCACACAAACCAATGCTCCACATGCGGGTTTTACATGCCACCAACTCCACATTCACAGGCAACTTCAGCGCCACAGCCGTTTTCAGATAGCCCTCAATGCAAAGGCTCTAGACGCAAATATTGGTGTGAGAGCTAATTCAATCAAGGAAACACTGCATGTTGGTGAAGGGCATATTGAAGAAGGATCAACCGAGTGGTTCTTGTGGGAGAACAACTCCATTTGGCTCACTAACTTCACACACCATCAGGCTTCCAAGCAGCTCTCAAGGAAACTCAGTTTTCACACTCTATGCTTAGTGCCCTTTGAGTGCCTAGGACTGAAATGAAGCTTGGTGAGCATCCCACACAAACGAATGCTGCACATGCGGGTTTCACATGCCACCAACTCCACATTCACAGGCAACTTCAGTGCCAAAAACTTTTTCAGAATGCGCTCAATGCAAAGGCTCTAGACGCAAATATTGGTGTGAGAGCTAATTCAATCAAGGAAACACTGCATGTTAGTGAAATGCATATTGAAGAAGGATCAGCCGAGTGGTCCTTGTGGGAGAACAACTCCATTTGGCTCACTAACTTCACACACCATCAGGCTTCCAAGCAGTTCTCAAGGAAACTCAGTTTTCACACTCTATGCTTAGTGCCCTTTGAGTGCATTATCTGGGAATGAACCTGGTAGAGCATCCCACACAAAACGAATGCTCCACATGCGGGTTTTACATGCAACCAACTCCACATTCACAGGCAACTTCAGCGCCACAGCCGTTTTCAGATAGCCCTCAATGCAAAGGCTCTAGACGCAAATATTGGTGTGAGAGCTAATTCAATCAAGGAAACATTGCATGTTGGTGAAGGGCATATTGAAGAAGGATCAACCGAGTGGTTCTTGTGGGAGAACAACTCCATTTGGCTCACTAACGTCACACACCATCAGGCTTCCAAGCAGCTCTCAAGGAAACTCAGTTTTCACACTCTATGCTTAGTGCCCTTTGAGTGCATTACTAGGAATGAACCTGGTAGAGCATCCCACACAAACGAATGCTCCACATGCGGGTTTCACATGCCACCAACTCCACATTCACAGGCAACTTCAGCGCCACAGCCGTTTTCAGATAGCCCTCAATGCAAAGGCTCTAGACGCAAATATTGGTGTGAGAGCTAATTCAATCAAGGAAACACTGCATGTTGGTGAAGGGCATATTGAAGAAGGATCGGCCGAGTGGTTCTTGTGGGAGAACAACTCCATTTGGCTCACTAACTTCACACACCATCAGGCTTCCAAGCAGCTCTCAAGGAAACTCAGTTTTCACACTCTATGCTTAGTGCCCTTTGAGTGCCTAGGACTGAAACGAATCTTGGTGAGCATCCCACACAAACGAATGCTCCACATGCGGGTTTCACATGCCACCAGCTTCACATTCTCAGGAAACTTCAGCGCCACAGACGTTTTCAGATAGCCCTCAATGCAAAGGCTCTAGACGCAAATATTGGTGTGAGAGCTAATTCAATCAAGGAAACACTGCATGTTGGTGAAGGGCATATTGAAGAAGGATCAGCCGAGTGGTTCTTGTGGGAGAACAACTCCATTTGGCTCACTAACGTCACACACCATCAGGCATCCAAGCAGCTCTCAAGGAAACTCAGTTTTCACACTCTATGCTTAGTGCCCTTTGAGTGCCTAGGACTGAAAAGAAGCTTGGTGAGCATCCCAAACAAACGAATGCTCCACATGCGGGTTTCACATGCCACCATCTCCACATTCACAGGCAACTTCAGCGCCCACAGCCGTTTTCAGATAGCGCTCAATGCAAAGGCTCTAGATGCAAATATTGGTGTGAGAGCTAATTCAATCAAGGAAACACTGCATGTTGGTGAAGGGCATATTGAAGAAGGATCAGCCGAGTGGTTCTTGTGGGAGAACAACTCCATTTGGCTCACTAACTTCACACACCATCAGGCTTCCAAGCAGCTCTCAAGGAAACTCAGTTTTCACACTCTATGCTTAGTGCCCTTTGAGTGCATTATCTAGGAATGAACCTGGTAGAGCATCCCACACAAACGAATGCTCCACATGCGGGTTTCACATGCCACCAACTCCACATTCACAGGCAACTTCAGCGCCACAGCCGTTTTCAGATAGCCCTCAATGCAAAGGCTCTAGACGCAAATATTGGTGTGAGAGCTAATTCAATCAAGGAAACACTGCATGTTGGTGAAGGGCATATTGAAGAAGGATCGGTCGAGTGGTTCTTGTGGGAGAACAACTCCATTTGGCTCACTAACTTCACACACCATCAGGCTTCCAAGCAGCTCTCAAGGAAACTCAGTTTTCACACTCTATGCTTAGTGCCCTTTGAGTGCATTATCTAGGAATGAACCTGGTAGAGCATCCCCACACAAACGAATGCTCCACATGCGGGTTTCACATGCCACCAACTTCACATTCTCAGGCAACTTCAGCGCCACAGCCGTTTTCAGATAGCCCTCAATGCAAAGGCTCTAGACGCAAATATTGGTGTGAGAGCTAATTCAATCAAGGAAACACTGCATGTTGGTGAAGGGCATATTGAAGAAGGATCAGCCGAGTGGTTCTTGTGGGAGAACAACTCCATTTGGCTCACTAACTTCACACACCATCAGGCTTCCAAGCAGCTCTCAAGGAAACTCAGTTTTCACACTCTATGCTTAGTGCCCTTTGAGTGCCTAGGACTGAAATGAAGCTTGGTGAGCATCCCACACAAACGAATGCTCCACATGCGGGTTTCACATGCAACCAACTCCACATTCACAGGCAACTTCAGCGCCACAGCCGTTTTCAGATAGCGCTCAATGCAAAGGCTCTAGACGCAAATATTGGTGTGAGAGCTAATTCAATCAAGGAAACACTGCATGTTGGTGAAGGGCATATTGAAGAAGGATCAGCCGAGTGGTTCTTGTGGGAGAACAGCTCCATTTGGCTCACTAACTTCACACACCATCAGGCTTCCAAGCAGCTCTCAAGGAAACTCAGTTTTCACACTCTATGCTTAGTGCCCTTTGAGTGCCTAGGACTGAATGAAGCTTGGTGAGCATCCCACACAAACCAATGCTCCACATGCGGGTTTTACATGCAACCAACTCCACATTCACAGGCAACTTCAGCGCCACAGCCGTTTTCAGATAGCCCTCAATGCAAAGGCTCTAGACGCAAATATTGGTGTGAGAGCTAATTCAATCAAGGAAACACTGCATGTTGGTGAAGGGCATATTGAAGAAGGATCAGCCGAGTGGTTGTTGTGGGAGAACAACTTCCATTTGGCTCACTAACTTCACACACCATCAGGCTTCCAAGCAGCTCTCAAGGAAACTCAGTTTTCACACTCTATGCTTAGTGCCCTTTGAGTGCCTAGGACTGAAATGAAGCTTGGTGAGCATCCCACACAAATGAATGCTCCACATGCGGGTTTCACATGCAACCAACTCCACATTCACAGGCAACTTCAGCGCCACAGCCGTTTTCAGATAGCCCTCAATGCAAAGGCTCTAGACGCAAATATTGGTGTGAGAGCTAATTCAATCAAGGAAACACTGCATGTTGGTGAAGGGCATATTGAAGAAGGATCAGCCGAGTGGTTGTTGTGGGAGAACAACTCCATTTGGCTCACTAACTTCACACACCATCAGGCTTCCAAGCAGCTCTCAAGGAAACTCAGTTTTCACACTCTATGCTTAGTGCCCTTTGAGTGCCTAGGACTGAAATGAAGCTTGGTGAGCATCCCACACAAATGAATGCTCCACATGCGGGTTTCACATGCAACCAACTCCACATTCACAGGCAACTTCAGCGCCACAGCCGTTTTCAGATAGCGCTCAATGCAAAGGCTCTAGACGCAAATATTGGTGTGAGAGCTAATTCAATCAAGGAAACACTGCATGTTGGTGAAGGGCATATTGAAGAAGGATCAGCCGAGTGGTTCTTGTGGGAGAACAGCTCCATTTGGCTCACTAACTTCACACACCATCAGGCTTCCAAGCAGCTCTCAAGGAAACTCAGTTTTCACACTCTATGCTTAGTGCCCTTTGAGTGCATTATCTAGGAATGAACCTGGTAGAGCATCCCACACAAAACGAATGCTCCACATGCGGGTTTCACATGCACCAACTCCACATTCACAGGCAACTTCAGCGCCACAGCCGTTTTCAGATAGCCCTCAATGCAAAGGCTCTAGACGCAAATATTGGTGTGAGAGCTAATTCAATCAAGGAAACACTGCATGTTGGTGAAGGGCATATTGAAGAAGGATCAGCCGAGTGGTTCTTGTGGGAGAACAACTCCATTTGGCTCACTAACTTCACACACCATCAGGCTTCCAAGCAGCTCTCAAGGAAACTCAGTTTTCACACTCTATGCTTAGTGCCCTTTGAGTGCATTATCTAGGAATGAACTTCGTAGAGCATCCCACACAAACGAATGCTCCACATGCGGGTTTCACATGCCACCAACTCCACATTCACAGGCAACTTCAGCGCCACAGCCGTTTTCAGATAGCCCTCAATGCAAAGGCTCTAGACGCAAATATTGGTATGAGAGCTAATTCAATCAAGGAAACACTGCATGTTGGTGAAGGGCATATTGAAGAAGGATCAGCCGAGTGGTTCTTGTGGGAGAACAACTCCATTTGGCTCACTAACTTCACACACCATCAGGCTTCCAGGCAGCTCTCAAGGAAACTCAGTTTTCACACTCTATGCTTAGTGCCCTTTGAGTGCATTATCTAGGAATGAACCTGGTAGAGCATCTCACACAAACGAATGCTCCACATGCGGGTTTCACATGCCACCAACTCCACATTGACAGGCAACTTCAGCGCCACAGCCGTTTTCAGATAGCCCTCAATGCAAAGGCTCTAGACGCAAATATTGGTGTGAGAGCTAATTCAATCAAGGAAACACTGCATGTTGGTGAAGGGCATATTGAAGAAGGATCAGCCGAGTGGTTCTTGTGGGAGAACAACTCCATTTGGCTCACTAACTTCACACACCATCAGGCTTCCAAGCAGCTCTCAAGGAAACTCAGTTTCCACACTCTATGCTTAGTGCCCTTTGAGTGCCTAGGACTGAAATGAAGCTTGGTGAGCATCCCACACAAACGAATACTCCACATGCGGGTTTCACATGCCACCAACTCCACATTCACAGGCAACTTCAGCGCCACAGCCGTTTTCAGATAGCCCTCAATGCAAAGGCTCTAGACGCAAATATTGGTGTGAGAGCTAATTCAATCAAGGAAACACTGCAGGTTAGTGAAAGGAATATTGAAGAAGGATCAGTCGAGTGGTCCTTGTGGGGAGAACAACTGTATTTGGCTCACTAACTTCACACACCATCAGGCTTCCAAGCAGCTCTCAAGGAAACTCAGTTTTCACACTCTATGCTTAGTGCCCTTTGAGTGCATTATCTAGGAATGAACCTGGTAGAGCATCCCACACAAACGAATGCTCCACATGCGGGTTTCAAATGCCACCAACTCCACATTCACAGGCAACTTCAGCGCCACAGCCGTTTTCAGATAGCCCTCAATGCAAAGGGCTCTAGACGCAAATATTGTTGTGAGAGCTAATTCAATCAAGGAAACACTGCATGTTGGTGAAAGGCATATTGAAGAAAAATCAGCCGAGTGGTTCTTGTGGGAGAACAACTCCATTTGGCTCACTACCTTCACACACCATCAGGCTTCCAAGCAGCTCTCAAGGAAACTCAGTTTTCACACTCTGTGCTTAGTGCCCTTTGAGTGCCTAGGACTGAATTGAAGCTTGGTGAGCATCCCACACAAACGAATGCTCCACATGCGGGTTTCACATGCCACCAACTCCACATTCACTGGCAAATTCAGCGCCACAGCCGTTTTCAGATAGCCCTCAATGCAAAGGCTCTAGACGCAAATATTGGTGTGAGAGCTAATTCAATCAAGGAAACACTGCATGTTGGTGAAGGGCATATTGAAGAAGGATCAGCCGAGTGGTTCTTGTGGGAGAACAACTCCATTTGGCTCACTAACTTCACACACCATCAGGCTTCCAAGCAGCTCTCAAGGAAACTCAGTTTTCACACTCTATGCTTAGTGCCCTTTGAGTGCCTAGGACTGAAATGAAGCTTGGTGAGCATCCCACACAAACGAATGCTCCACATGCGGGTTTCACATGCCACCAACTCCACATTCACAGGCAACTTCAGCGCCACAGCCGTTTTCAGATAGCCCTCAATGCAAAGGCTCTAGACGCAAATATTGGTGTGAGAGCTAATTCAATCAAGGAAACACTGCATGTTTGTGAAAGGCATATTGAAGATGGATCAGCCGAGTGGTCCTTGTGGGAGAACAACTCCATTTGGCTCACTAACTTCACACACCATCAGGCTTCCAAGCAGCTCTCAAGGAAACTCAGTTTTCACACTCTATGCTTAGTGCCCTTTGAGTGCATTATCTAGGAATGAACCTGGTAGAGCATCCCACACAAACGAATGCTCCACATGCGGGTTTCACATGCCAACAACTCCACATTCACAGGCAACTTCAGCGCCACAGCCGTTTTCAGATAGCCCTCAATGCAAAGGCTCTAGACGCAAATATTGGTGTGAGAGCTAATTCAATCAAGGAAACACTGCATGTTGGTGAAAGGCATATTGAAGAAGGATCAGCCGAGTGGTTCTTGTGGGAGAACAACTCCATTTGGCTCACTAACTTCACACACCATCAGGCTTCCAAGCAGCTCTCAAGGAAACTCAGTTTTCACACCCTATGCTTAGTGCCCTTTGAGTGCATTATCTAGGAATGAACTTCGTGAGCATCCCACACCAACGAATGCTCCACATGCGGGTTTCACATGCAACCAACTCCACATTCACAGGCAACTTCAGCGCCACAGCCGTTTTCAGATAGTCCTCAATGCAAAGGCTCTAGACGCAAATATTGGTGTGAGAGCTAATTCAATCATGGAAACATTGCATGTTGGTGAAGGGCATATTGAAGAAGCATCAACCGAGTGATTCTTGTGGGAGAACAACTCCATTTGGCTCACTAACTTCACACACCATCAGGCTTCCAAGCAGCTCTCAAGGAAACTCAGTTTTCACACTCTATGCTTAGTGCCCTTTGAGTGCATTATCTAGGAATGAACCTGGTAGAGCATCCCACACAAACGAATGCTCCACATGCGGGTTTCACATGCCACCAACTCCACATTCACAGGCAACTTCAGCGCCACAGCCGTTTTCAGATAGCCCTCAATGCAAAGGCTCTAGACACAAATATTGGTGTGAGAGCTAATTCAATCAAGGAAACACTGCATGTTGGTGAAGGGCATATTGAAGAAGGATCAGCCGAGTGGTTCTTGTGGGAGAACAACTCCATTTGGCTCACTAACTTCACACACCATCAGGCTTCCAAGCAGCTCTCAAGGAAACTCAGTTTTCACACTCTATGCTTAGTGCCCTTTGAGTGCATTATCTAGGAATGAACCTGGTAGAGCATCCCACACAAACGAATGCTCCACATGCGGGTTTCACATGCCACCAACTCCACATTCACAGGCAACTTCAGCGCCACAGCCGTTTTCAGATAGCCCTCAATGCATAGGCTCTAGACGCAAATATTGGTGTGAGAGCTAATTCAATCAAGGAAACACTGCATGTTGGTGAAGGGCATATTGAAGAAGGATCAACCGAGTGGTTCTTGTGGGAGAACAACTCCATTTGGCTCACTAACTTACACACACCATCAGGATTCCAAGCAGCTCTCAAGGAAACTCAGTTTTCACACTCTATGCTTAGTGCCCTTTCAGTGCATTATCTAGGAATGAACTTGGTAGAGCATCCCACACAAACGAATGCTCCACATGCGGGTTTCACATGCCACCAACTACACATTCACAGGCAACTTCAGCGCCACAGACGTTTTCAGATAGCCCTCAATGCAAAGACTCTAGACACAAATATTGGTGTGAGAGCTAATTCAATCAAGGAAACACTGCATGTTGGTGAAGGGCATATTGAAGAAGGATCAGCCGAGTGGTTCTTGTGGGAGAACAACTCCATTTGGCTCACTAACTTCACACACCATCAGGCTTCCAAGCAGCTCTCAAGGAAACTCAGTTTTCACACTCTATGCTTAGTGCCCTTTGAGTGCCTAGGACTGAAATGAAGCTTGGTGAGCATCCCACACAAACGAATGCTCCACATGCGGGTTTCACATGCCACCAACTCCACATTCACAGGCAACTTCAGCGCCACAGCCGTTTTCAGATAGCCCTCAATGCAAAGGCTCTAGACGCAAATATTGGTGTGAGAGCTAATTCAATCAAGGAAACACTGCATGTTGGTGAAGGGCATATTGAAGAAGGATCAGCCGAGTGGTTCTTGTGGGAGAACAACTCCATTTGGCTCACTAACTTCACACACCATCAGGCTTCCAAGCAGCTCTCAAGGAAACTCAGTTTTCACACTCTATGCTTAGTGCCCTTTGAGTGCCTAGGACTGAAATGAAGCTTGGTGAGCATCCCACACAAACGAATGCTCCACATGCGGGTTTCACATGCCACCAACTCCACATTCACAGGCAACTTCAGCGCCACAGCCGTTTTCAGATAGCCCTCAATGCAAAGGCTCTAGACGCAAATATTGGTGTGAGAGCTAATTCAATCAAGGAAACACTGCATGTTGGTGAAGGGCATATTGAAGAAGGATCAGCCGAGTGGTTCTTGTGGGAGAACAACTCCATTTGGCTCACTAACTTCACACACCATCAGGCTTCCAAGCAGCTCTCAAGGAAACTCAGTTTTCACACCCTATGCTTAGTGCCCTTTGAGTGCATTATCTAGGAATGAACCTGGTAGAGCATCCCACACCAACGAATGCTCCACATGCGGGTTTCACATGCCACCAACTCCACATTCACAGGCAACTTCAGCGCCACAGCCGTTTTCAGATAGTCCTCAATGCAAAGGCTCTAGACGCAAATATTGGTGTGAGAGCTAATTCAATCATGGAAACATTGCATGTTGGTGAAGGGCATATTGAAGAAGGATCAACCGAGTGATTCTTGTGGGAGAACAACTCCATTTGGCTCACTAACTTCACACACCATCAGGCTTCCAAGCAGCTCTCAAGGAAACTCAGTTTTCACACTCTATGCTTAGTGCCCTTTGAGTGCATTATCTAGGAATGAACCTGGTAGAGCATCCCACACAAACGAATGCTCCACATGCGGGTTTCACATGCCACCAACTCCACATTCACAGGCAACTTCAGCGCCACATCCGTTTTCTGATAGCCCTCAATGCAAAGGCTCTAGACGCAAATATTGGTGTGAGAGCTAATTCAATCAAGGAAACACTGCATGTTGGTGAAGGGCATATTGAAGAAGGATCAGCCGAGTGGTTCTTGTGGGAGAACAACTCCATTTGGCTCACTAACTTCACACACCATCAGGCTTCCAAGCAGCTCTCAAGGAAACTCAGTTTTCACACCCTATGCTTAGTGCCCTTTGAGTGCATTATCTAGGAATGAACTTGGTAGAGCATCCCACACCAACGAATGCTCCACATGCGGGTTTCACATGCCACCAACTCCACATTCACAGGCAACTTCAGCGCCACAGCCGTTTTCAGATAGTCCTCAATGCAAAGGCTCTAGACGCAAATATTGGTGTGAGAGCTAATTCAATCATGGAAACATTGCATGTTGGTGAAGGGCATATTGAAGAAGGATCAACCGAGTGATTCTTGTGGGAGAACAACTCCATTTGGCTCACTAACTTCACACACCATCAGGCTTCCAAGCAGCTCTCAAGGAAACTCAGTTTTCACACTCTATGCTTAGTGCCCTTTGAGTGCATTATCTAGGAATGAACCTGGTAGAGCATCCCACACAAACGAATGCTCCACATGCGGGTTTCACATGCCACCAACTCCACATTCACAGGCAACTTCAGCGCCACATCCGTTTTCTGATAGCCCTCAATGCAAAGGCTCTAGACGCAAATATTGGTGTGAGAGCTAATTCAATCAAGGAAACACTGCATGTTGGTGAAGGGCATATTGAAGAAGGATCAGCCGAGTGGTTCTTGTGGGAGAACAACTCCATTTGGCTCACTAACTTCACACACCATCAGGCTTCCAAGCAGCTCTCAAGGAAACTCAGTTTTCACACTCTATGCTTAGTGCCCTTTGAGTGCCTAGGACTGAAATGAAGCTTGGTGAGCATCCCATACAAACGAATGCTCCACATGCGGGTTTCACATGCCACCAACTCCACATTGACAGGCAACTTCAACGCCACAGCCGTTTTCAGATAGCCCTCAATGCAAAGGCTCTAGACGCAAATATTGGTGTGAGAGCTAATTCAATCAAGGAAACACTGCATGTTAGTGAAAGGCATATTAAAGAAGGATCAGCCGAGTGGTCCTTGTGGGAGAACAACTCCATTTGGCTCACTAACTTCACACACCATCAGGCTTCCAAGCAGCTCTCAAGGAAACTCAGTTTTCACACTCTATGCTTAGTGCCCTTTGAGTGCATTATCTAGGAATGAATCTGGTAGAGCATCCCACACAAACGAATGCTCCACATGCGGGTTTCACATGCCACCAACTCCACATTCACAGACAACTTCAGCGCCACAGCCGTTTTCAGATAGCCCTCAATGCAAAGGCTCTAGACGCAAATATTGGTGTGAGAGCTTATTCAATCAAGGAAACACTGCATGTTGGTGAAGGGCATATTGAAGAAGGATCAGCCGAGTGGTTCTTGTGGGAGAACAACTCCATTTGGCTCACTAACTTCACACACCATCAGGCTTCCAAGCAGCTCTCAAGGAAACTCAGTTTTCACACTCTATGCTTAGTGCCCTTTGAGTGCCTAGGACTGAAATGAAGCTTGGTGAGCATCCCACACAAACGAATGCTCCACATGCGGGTTTCACATGCCACCAACTCCACATTCACAGGCAACTTCAGCGCTGAAAGAGAAAAGTAAGGGTTAATGCTTTTTCTGCTTCTGTATCCTGCTTGGCGAGATCAGATTAAAGGTAGGGGAATGGCCTTGCTGGGCCTGACAATGGGAAGAGGGCCTAAGTTTCTATCTCCTGATAAGTAAATTCCTTAGTCCGAGGAAATGAGGCTGGAGGGCCCTGAGCTGGTGCCAGACTAAGGTCATAAAATTTGTACCAAACCCAGCAAGTGTGCTGAGCTCGCAGTATAAAATGCCTGTACCCCTGGACATCGGGGCTTCTTCTCCTTGCGGAGTGGGAGCCCGTTCGCGAACGTCAATAAAATCCCTCTTGCTTTTGCA
Source organism: Ochotona princeps (assembly GCF_030435755.1). Taxonomy (NCBI): domain Eukaryota; kingdom Metazoa; phylum Chordata; class Mammalia; order Lagomorpha; family Ochotonidae; genus Ochotona; species Ochotona princeps. The sequence continues at coordinate 78,428 of NW_026698864.1, read as the reverse complement.
GCCTCTGACCTGGTTATTGGGAGCTTTCGGGCGGCGACTCCTGGGGCCCGTACCTGATAAACCCCCGCGGTTTAACATTTGGGGGCTCGTCCGGGATTTGAACCCGGGACCTCTCGCAGTTTAACAAGCGCCACAGCCGTTTTCAGATAGCGCTCAATGCAAAGGCTCTAGACGCAAATATTGGTGTGAGAGCTAATTCAATCAAGGAAACATTGCATGTTGGTGAAGGGCATATTGAAGAAGGATCAGCCGAGTGGTTCTTGTGGGAGAACAACTCCATTTGGCTCACTAACTTCACACACCATCAGGCTTCCAAGCAGCTCTCAAGGAAACTCAGTTTTCACACTCTATGCTTAGTGCCCTTTGAGTGCCTAGGACTGAAATGAATCTGGTAGAGCATCCCACACAAACGAATGCTCCACATGCGGGTTTCACATGCCACGAACTCCACATTCACAGGCAACTTCAGCGCCACAGCCGTTTTCAGATAGCCCTCAATGCAAAGGCTCTAGACGCAAATATTGGTGTGAGAGCTAATTCAATCAAGGAAACACTGCATGTTGGTGAAGGGCATATTGAAGAAGGATCAGCCGAGTGGTTCTTGTGGGAGAACAACTCCATTTGGCTCACTAACTTCACACACCATCAGGCTTCCAAGCAGCTCTCAAGGAAACTCAGTTTTCACACTCTATGCTTAGTGCCCTTTGAGTGCATTATCTAGGAATGAACCTGGTAGAGCATCCCACACAAACGAATGCTCCACATGCGGGTTTCACATGCCACCAACTCCACATTCACAGGCAACTTCAGCGCCACAGCCGTTTTCAGATAGCCCTCAATGCAAAGGCTCTAGACGCAAATATTGGTGTGAGAGCTAATTCAATCAAGGAAACATTGCATGTTGGTGAAGGGCATATTGAAGAAGGATCAGCCGAGTGGTTCTTGTGGGAGAACAACTCCATTTGGCTCACTAACTTCACACACCATCAGGCTTCCAAGCAGCTCTCAAGGAAACTCAGTTTTCACACTCTATGCTTAGTGCCCTTTGAGTGCATTATCTAGGAATGAACCTGGTAGAGCATCCCACACAAACGAATGCTCCACATGCGGGTTTCACATGCCACCAACTCCACATTCACAGGCAACTTCAGCGCCACAGCCGTTTTCAGATAGCCCTCAATGCAAAGGCTGTAGACGCAAATATTGGTGTGAGAGCTAATTCAATCAAGGAAACACTGCATGTTGGTGAAGGGCATATTGAAGAAGGATCAGCCGAGTGGTTCTTGTGGGAGAACAACTCCATTTGGCTCACTAACTTCACACACCATCAGGCTTCCAAGCAGTTCTCAAGGAAACTCAGTTTTCACACTCTATGCTTAGTGCCCTTTGAGTGCATTATCTAGGAATGAACCTGGTAGAGCATCCCACACAAACGAATGCTCCACATGCGGGTTTCACATGCCACCAACTCCACATTCACAGGCAACTTCAGCGCCACAGCCGTTTTCAGACAGCCCTCAATGCAAAGGCTCTAGACGCAAATATTGGTGTGAGACCAAATTCAATCAAGGAAACACTGCATGTTGGTGAAGGGCATATTGAAGAAAATCAGCCAAGTGGTTCTTGTGGGAGAACAACTCCATTTGGCTCACTAACGTCACACACCATCAGGCTTCCAAGCAGCTCTCAAGGAAACTCCGTTTTCACACTCTATGCTTAGTGCCCTTTGAGTGCATTATCTAGGAATGAACCTGGTAGAGCATCCCACACAAACGAATGCTCCACATGCGGGTTTCACATGCCCCGAACTCCACATTCACAGGCAACTTCAGCGCCACAGCCGTTTTCAGATAGCCCTCAATGCAAAGGCTCTAGACGCAAATATTGGTGTGAGAGCTAATTCAATCAAGGAAAGATTGCATGTTGGTGAAGGGCATATTGAAGAAGGATCAGCCGAGTGGTTCTTGTGGGAGAACAACTCCATTTGGCTCACTAACTTCACACACCATCAGGCTTCCAAGCAGCTCTCAAGGAAACTCAGTTTTCACACTCTATGCTTAGTGCCCTTTGAGTGCCTAGGACTGAAATGAAGCTTGGTGAGCATCCCACACAAACGAATGCTCCACATGCGGGTTTCACATGCCACCAACTCCACATTCTCAGGCAACTTCAGCGCCACAGCCGTTTTCAGATAGCCCTCAATGCAAAGGCTCTAGACGCAAATATTGGTGTGAGAGCTAATTCAATCAAGGAAACACTGCATGTTGGTGAAGGGCATATTGAAGAAGGATCAGCCGAGTGGTTCTTGTGGGAGAACAACTCCATTTAGCTCACTAACTTCACACACCATCAGGCTTCCAAGCAGCTCTCAAGGAAACTCAGTTTTCACACTCTATGCTTAGTGCCCTTTGAGTGCCTAGGACTGAAATGAATCTGGTAGAGCATCCCACACAAACGAATGCTGCACATGCGGGTTTCACATGCCACCAACTCCACATTCACAGGCAACTTCAGCGCCACAGCCGTTTTCAGATAGCCCTCAATGCAAAGGCTCTAGACGCAAATATTGGTGTGAGAGCTAATTCAATCAAGGAAACACTGCATGTTGGTGAAGGGCATATTGAAGAAGGATCAGCCGAGTGGTTCTTGTGGGAGAACAACTCCATTTGGCTCACTAACTTCACACACCATCAGGCTTCCAAGCAGCTCTCAAGGAAACTCAGTTTTCACACTCTATGCTTAGTGCCTTTTGAGTGCCTAGGACTGAAATGAAGCTTGGTGAACATCCCACACAAACGAATGCTCCACATGCGGGTTTCACATGCAACCAACTCCACATTCACAGGCAACTTCAGCGCCACAGCCGTTTTCAGATAGCCCTCAATGCAAAGGCTCTAGACGCAAATATTGGTGTGAGAGCTAATTCAATCAAGGAAACACTGCATGTTGGTGAAGGGCATATTGAAGAAGGATCAGCCGAGTGGTTCTTGTGGGAGAACATATCCGTTTGGCTCACTAACTTCACACACCATCAGGCTTCCAAGCAGCTCTCAAGGAAACTCAGTTTTCACACTCTATGCTTAGTGCCCTTTGAGTGCATTACTAGGATTGAACCTGGTAGAGCATCCCACACAAACGAATGCTCCACATGCGGGTTTCACATGCCACCAACTCCACATTCACAGGCAACTTCAGCGCCACAGCCGTTTTCAGATAGCCCTCAATGCAAAGGCTCTAGACGCAAATATTGGTGTGAGAGCTAATTCAATCAAGGAAACATTGCATGTTGGTGAAGGGCATATTGAAGAAGGATCAACCGAGTGGTTCTTGAGGGAGAACAACTCCATTTGGCTCACTAACTTCACACACCATCAGGCTTCCAAGCAGCTCTCAAGGAAACTCAGTTTTCACACTCTATGCTTAGTGCCCTTTGAGTGCATTACTAGGAATGAACCTGGTAGAGCATCCCACACAAACGAATGCTCCACATGCGGGTTTCACATGCAACCAACTCCACATTCACAGGCAACTTCAGCGCCACAGCCGTTTTCAGATAGCCCTCAATGCAAAGGCTCTAGACGCAAATATTGGTGTGAGACCTAATTCAATCAAGGAAACACTGCATGTTGGTGAAGGGCATATTGAAGAAGGATCAGCCGAGTGGTTCTTGTGGGAGAACAACTCCATTTGGCTCACTAACTTCACACACCATCAGGCTTCCAAGCAGCTCTCAAGGAAACTCAGTTTTCACACTCTATGCTTAGTGCCCTTTGAGTGCATTATCTAGGAAGGAACCTGGTAGAGCATCCCACACAAACGAATGCTCCACATGCGGGTTTCACATGCCACCAACTCCACATTGACAGGCAACTTCAGCGCCACAGCCGTTTTCAGATAGCCCGCAATGCAATGGCTCTAGACGCAAATATTGGTGTGAGAGCTAATTCAATCAAGGAAACACTGCATGTTGGTGAAGGGCATATTGAAGAAGGATCAGCCGAGTGGTTCTTGTGGGAGAACAACTCCATTTGGCTCACTAACTTCACACACCATCAGGCTTCCAAGCAGCTCTCAAGGAAACTCAGTTTTCACACTCTAAGCTTAGTGCCCTTTGAGTGCCTAGGACTGAAATGAAGCTTGGTGAGCATCCCACACAAACGAATGCTCCACATGCGGGTTTCACATGCCACCAACTCCACATTGACAGGCAACTTCAGCGCCACAGCCGTTTTCAGATAGCCCTCAATGCAAAGGCTCTAGACGCAAATATTGGTGTGAGAGCTAATTCAATCAAGGAAACACTGCATGTTGGTGAAGGGCATATTGAAGAAGGATCAGCCGAGTGGTTCTTGTGGGAGAACAACTCCATTTGGCTCACTAACTTCACACACCATCAGGCTTCCAAGCAGCTCTCAAGGAAACTCAGTTTTCACACTCTATGCTTAGTGCCCTTTGAGTGCATTATCTAGGAATGAACCTGGTAGAGCATCCCACACAAACGAATGCTCCACATGCGGGTTTCACATGCAACCAACTCCACATTCACAGGCAACTTCAGCGCCACAGCCGTTTTCAGATAGCCCTCAATGCAAAGGCTCTAGACGCAAATATTGGTGTGAGAGCTAATTCAATCAAGGAAACACTGCATGTTGGTGAAGGGCATATTGAAGAAGGATCAGCCGAGTGGTTCTTGTGGGAGAACAACTCCATTTGGCTCACTAACTTCACACACCATCAGGCTTCCAAGCAGCTCTCAAGGAAACTCAGTTTTCACACTCTATGCTTAGTGCCCTTTGAGTGCCTAGAACTGAAATGAAGCTTGGTGAGCATCCCACACAAACGAATGCTGCACATGCGGGTTTCACATGCCACCAACTCCACATTCACAGCCAACTTCAGCGCCACAGCCGTTTTCATATAGCCCTCAATGCAAAGGCTCTAGACGCAAATATTGGTGTGAGAGCTAATTCAATCAAGGAAACACTGCATGTTGGTGAAGGGCATATTGAAGAAGGATCGGCCGAGTGGTTCTTGTGGGAGAACAACTCCATTTGGCTCACTAACTTCACACACCATCAGGCTTCCAAGCAGCTCTCAAGGAAACTCAGTTTTCACACTCTAAGCTTAGTGCCCTTTGAGTGCCTAGGACTGAAATGAAGCTTGGTGAGCATCCCACACAAACGAATGCTCCACATGCGGGTTTCACATGCCACCAACTCCACATTCACAGGCAACTTCAGCGCCACAGCCGTTTGCAGATAGCCCTCAATTCAAAGGCTCTAGACGCAAATATTGGTGTGAGAGCTAATTCAATCAAGGAAACACTGCATGTTGGTGAAGGGCATATTGAAGAAGGATCAGCCGAGTGGTTCTTGTGGGAGAACAACTCCATTTGGCTCACTAACTTCACACACCATCAGGCTTCCAAGCAGCTCTCAAGGAAACTCAGTTGTCACACTCTATGCTTAGTGCCCTTTGAGTGCATTATCTAGGAATGAACCTGGTAGAGCATCCCACACAAACGAATGCTCCACATGCGGGTTTCACATGCAACCAACTCCACATTCACAGGCAACTTCAGCGCCACAGCCGTTTTCAGATAGCCCTCAATGCAAAGGCTCTAGACGCAAATATTGGTGTGAGAGCTAATTCAATCAAGGAAACACTGAATGTTGGTGAAGGGCATATTGAAGAAGGATCAGCCGAGTGGTTCTTGTGGGAGAACAACTCCATTTGGCTCACTAACTTCACACACCATCAGGCTTCCAAGCAGCTCTCAAGGAAACTCAGTTTTCACACTCTATGCTTAGTGCCCTTTGAGTGCATTATCTAGGAAGGAACCTGGTAGAGCATCCCACACAAACGAATGCTGCACATGCGGGTTTCACATGCCACCAACTCCACATTGACAGGCAACTTCAGCGCCACAGCCGTTTTCAGATAGCCCTCAATGCAATGGCTCTAGACGCAAATATTGGTGTGAGAGCTAATTCAATCAAGGAAACACTGCATGTTGGTGAAGGGCATATTGAAGAAGGATCAGCCGAGTGGTTCTTGTGGGAGAACAACTCCATTTGGCTCACTAACTTCACACACCATCAGGCTTCCAAGCAGCTCTCAAGGAAACTCAGTTTTCACACTCTATGCTTAGTGCCCTTTGAGTGCATTATCTAGGAATGAACCTGGTAGAGCATCCCACACAAACGAATGCTGCACATGCGGGTTTCACATGCCACCTACTCCACATTCTCAGGCAACTTCAGCGCCACAGCCGTTTTCAGATAGCGCTCAATGCAAAGGCTCTAGACGCAAATATTGGTGTGAGAGCTAATTCAATCAAGGAAACACTGCATGTTGGTGAAGGGCATATTGAAGAAGGATCAGCCGAGTGGTTCTTGTGGGAGAACAACTCCATTTGGCTCACTAACTTCACACACCATCAGGCTTCCAAGCAGCTCTCAAGGAAACTCAGTTTTCACACTCTATGCTTAGTGCCCTTTGAGTGCATTATCTAGGAATGAACCTGGTAGAGCATCCCACACAAACGAATGCTGCCCATGCGGGTTTCACATGCCACCAACTCCACATTGACAGGCAACTTCAGCGCCACAGCCGTTTTCAGATAGCCCTCAATGCAATGGCTCTAGACGCAAATATTGGTGTGAGAGCTAATTCAATCAAGGAAACACTGCATGTTGGTGAAGGGCATATTGAAGAAGGATCAGCCGAGTGGTTCTTGTGGGAGAACAACTCCATTTGGCTCACTAACGTCACACACCATCAGGCTTCCAAGCAGCTCTCAAGGAAACTCAGTTTTCACACTCTAAGCTTAGTGCCCTTTGAGTGCCTATGACTGAAATGAAGCTTGGTGAGCATCCCACACAAACGAATGCTCCACATGCGGGTTTCACATGCCACCAACTCCACATTCACAGGCAACTTCAGCGCCACAGCCGTTTTCAGATAGCCCTCAATGCAAAGGCTCTAGACGCAAATATTGGTGTGAGAGCTAATTCAATCAAGGAAACACTGCATGTTGGTGAAGGGCATATTGAAGAAGGATCAGCCGAGTGGTTCTTGTGGGAGAACAACTCCATTTGGCTCACTAACTTCACACACCATCAGGCTTCCAAGCAGCTCTCAAGGAAACTCAGTTTTCACACTCTATGCTTAGTGCCCTTTGAGTGCATTATCTAGGAAGGAACCTGGTAGAGCATCCCACACAAACGAATGCTCCACATGCGGGTTTCACATGCCACCAACTCCACATTGACAGGCAACTTCAGCGCCACAGCCGTTTTCAGATAGCCCTCAATGCAAAGGCTCTAGACGCAAATATTGGTGTGAGAGCTAATTCAATCAAGGAAACACTGCATGTTGGTGAAGGGCATATTGAAGAAGGATCAGCCGAGTGGTTCTTGTGGGAGAACAACTCCATTTGGCTCACTAACTTCACAAACCATCAGGCTTCCAAACAGCTCTCAAGGAAACTCAGTTTTCACACTCTAAGCTTAGTGCCCTTTGAGTGCCTAGGACTGAAATGAAGCTTGGTGAGCATCCCACACAAACGAATGCTGCACATGAGGGTTTCACATGCCACCTACTCCACATTCTCAGGCAACTTCAGCGCCACAGCCGTTTTCAGATAGCGCTCAATGCAAAGGCTCTAGACGCAAATATTGGTGTGAGAGCTAATTCAATCAAGGAAACACTGCATGTTGGTGAAGGGCATGTTGAAGAAGGATCAGCCGAGTGGTTCTTGTGGGAGAACAACTCCATTTGGCTCACTAACTTCACACACCATCAGGCTTCCAAGCAGCTCTCAAGGAAACTCAGTTTTCACACTCTATGCTTAGTGCCCTTTGAGTGCATTATCTAGGAATGAACCTGGTAGAGCATCCCATACAAACGAATGCTGCACATGCGGGTTTCACATGCAACCAACTCCACATTCACAGGCAACTTCAGCGCCACAGCCGTTTTCAGATAGCCCTCAATGCAAAGGCTCTAGATGCAAATATTGGTGTGAGAGCTAATTCAATCAAGGAAACACTGCATGTTGGTGAAGGGCATATTGAAGAAGGATCAGCCGAGTGGTTCTTGTGGGAGAACAACTCCATTTGGCTCACTAAATTCACACACCATCAGGCTTCCAAGCAGCTCTCAAAAAAACTCAGTTTTCACACTCTATGCTTAGTGCCTTTTTAGTGCCTAGGACTGAAATGAAGCTTGGTGAGCATCCCACACAAACGAATGCTCCACATGCGGGTTTCACATGCCACCAACTCCACATTCACAGGCAACTTCAGCGCCACAGCCGTTTTCAGATAGCCCTCAATGCAAAGGCTCTAGACGCAAATATTGGTGTGAGAGCTAATTCAATCAAGGAAACACTGCATGTTGGTGAAGGGCATATTGAAGAAGGATCAGCCGAGTCGTTCTTGTGGGAGAACAACTCCATTTGACTCACTAACTTCACACACCATCAGGCTTCCAAGCAGCTCTCAAGGAAACTCAGTTTTCACACTCTATGCTTAGTGCCCTTTGAGTGCATTATCTAGGAAGGAACCTGGTAGAGCATCCCACACAAACCAATGCTCCACATGCGGGTTTCACATGCCACCAACTCCACATTCACAGGCAACTTCAGCGCCACAGCCGTTTTCAGATAGCCCTCAATGCAAAGGCTCTAGACGCAAATATTGGTGTGAGAGCTAATTCAATCAAGGAAACACTGCATGTTAGTGAAAGGCATATTGAAGAAGGATCAGCCGAGTGGTTCTTGTGGGAGAACAACTCCATTTGGCTCACTAACTTCACACACCATCAGGCTTCCAAGCAGCTCTCAAGGAAACTCAGTTTTCACACTCTATGCTTAGTGCCCTTTGAGTGCCTAGGACTGAAATGAAGCTTGGTGAGCATCCCACACAAACGAATGCTGCACATGCGGGTTTCACATGCCACCAACTCCACATTCTCAGGCAACTTCAGCGCCACAGCCGTTTTCAGATAGCGCTCAATGCAAAGGCTCTAGACGCAAATATTGGTGTGAGAGCTAATTCAATCAAGGAAACACTGCATGTTGGTGAAGGGCATATTGAAGAAGGATCAGCCGAGTGGTTCTTGTGGGAGAACAACTCCATTTGGCTCACTAACTTCACACACCATCAGGCTTCCAAGCAGCTCTCAAGGAAACTCAGTTTTCACACTCTATGCTTAGTGCCCTTTGAGTGCCTAGGACTGAAATGAATCTGGTAGAGCATCCCACACAAACGAATGCTCCACATCCGGGTTTCAAATGCCACCAACTCCACATTCACAGGCAACTTCAGCGCCACAGCCGTTTTCAGATAGCCCTCAATGCAAAGGCTCTAGACGCAAATATTGGTGTGAGAGCTAATTCAATCAAGGAAACACTGCATGTTGGTGAAGGGCATATTGAAGAAGGATCAGCCGAGTGGTTCTTGTGGGAGAACAACTCCATTTGGCTCACTAACTTCACACACCATCAGGCTTCCAAGCAGCTCTCAAAAAAACTCAGTTTTCACACTCTATGCTTAGTGCCCTTTGAGTGCATTATCTAGGAATGAACCTGGTAGAGCATCCCACACAAACGAATGCTCCACATGCGGGTTTCACATGCCACCAACTCCACATTCACAGGCAACTTCAGCGCCACAGCCGTTTTCAGATAGCCCTCAATGCAAAGGCTCTAGACGCAAATATTGGTGTGAGAGCTAATTCAATCAAGGAAACATTGCATGTTGGTGAAGGGCATATTGAAGAAGGATCAGCTGAGTGGTTCTTGTGGGAGAACAACTCCATTTGGCTCACTAACTTCACACACCATCAGGCTTCCAAGCAGCTCTCAAGGAAACTCAGTTGTCACACTCTATGCTTAGTGCCCTTTGAGTGCCTAGGACTGAAATGAAGCTTGTGAGCATCCCACACAAACGAATGCTCCACATGCGGGTTTCACATGCAACCAACTCCACATTCACAGGCAACTTCAGCGCCACAGCCATTTTCAGATAGCCCTCAATGCAAAGGCTCTAGACGCAAATATTGGTGTGAGAGCTAATTCAACCAAGGAAACACTGCATGTTGGTGAAGGGCATATTGAAGAAGGATCAGCCGAGTGGTTCTTGGGGGAGAACAACTCCATTTGGCTCACTAACTTCACACACCATCAGGCTTCCAAGCAGCTCTCAAGGAAACTCAGTTTTCACACTCTATGCTTAGTGCCCTTTGAGTGCATTATCTAGGAATGAACCTGGTAGAGCATCCCACACAAACGAATGCTCCACATGCGGGTTTCACATGCCACCCAACTCCACATTCACAGGCAACTTCAGCGCCACAGCCGTTTTCAGATAGCCCTCAATGCAAAGGCTCTAGACGCAAATATTGGTGTGAGAGCTAATTCAATTAAGGAAACACTGCATGTTGGTGAAGGGCATATTGAAGAAGGATCACCCGAGTGGTTCTTGTGGGAGAACAACTCCATTTGGCTCACTAACGTCACACACCATCAGGCTTCCAAGCAGCTCTCAAGGAAACTCAGTTTTCACACTCTATGCTTAGTGCCCTTTGAGTGCCTAGGACTGAAATGAAGCGTGGTGAGCATCCCACACAAACGAATGCTCCACATGCGGGTTTCACATGCCACCAACTCCACATTCACAGGCAACTTCAGTGCCACAGCCGTTTTCAGATAGCCCTCAATGCAAAGGCTCTAGACGCAAATATTGGTGTGAGAGCTAATTCAATCAAGGAAACACTGCATGTTGGTGAAGGGCATATTGAAGAAGGATCAGCAGAGTGGTTCTTGTGGGAGAACAACTCCATTTGGCTCACTAACTTCACACACCATCAGGCTTCCAAGCAGCTCTCAAGGAAACTCAGTTTTCACACTCTATGCTTAGTGCCCTTTGAGTGCATTATCTAGGAATGAACCTGGTAGAGCATCCCACACAAACGAATGCTCCACATGCGGGTTTCACATGCCACCAACTCCACATTCACAGGCAACTTCAGCGCCACAGCCGTTTTCAGATAGCCCTCAATGCAAAGGCTCTAGACGCAAATATTGGTGTGAGAGCAAATTCAATTAAGGAAACACTGCATGTTGGTGAAGGGCATATTGAAGAAGGATCAGCCGAGTGGTTCTTGTGGGAGAACAACTCCATTTGGCTCACTAACTTCACACCATCAGGCTTCCAAGCAGCTCTCAAGGAAACTCAGTTTTCACACTCTATGCTTAGTGCCCTTTGAGTGCCTAGGACTGAAATGAATCTGGTAGAGCATCCCACACAAACCAATGCTCCACATGCGGGTTTCACATGCCACCAACTCCACATTCTCAGGCAACTTCAGTGCCACAGCCGTTTTCAGATAGGCCTCAATGCAAAGGCTCTAGACGCAAATATTGGTGTGAGAGCTAATTCAATCAAGGAAACACTGCATGTTGGTGAAGGGCATATTGAAGAAGGATCAGCCGAGTGGTTCTTGGGGGAGAACAACTCCATTTGGCTCACTAACTTCACACACCATCAGGCTTCCAAGCAGCTCTCAAGGAAACTCAGTTTTCACACTCTATGCTTAGTGCCCTTTGAGTGCATTATCTAGGAATGAACCTGGTAGAGCATCCCACACAAACCAATGCTGCACATGCGGGTTTCACATGCCACCAACTCCACATTCACAGGCAACTTCAGCGCCACAGCCGTTTTCAGATAGCCCTCAATGCAAAGGCTCTAGACGCAAATATTGGTGTGAGAGCTAATTCAATCAAGGAAACACTGCATGTTGGTGAAGGGCATATTGAAGAAGGATCAGCCGAGTGGTTCTTGTGGGAGAACAACTCCATTTGGCTCACTAACTTCACACACCATCAGGCTTCCAAGCAGCTCTCAAGGAAACTCAGTTGTCACACTCTATTCTTAGTGCCCTTTGAGTGCATTATCTAGGAATGAACCTGGTAGAGCATCCCACACAAACGAATGCTGCACATGCGGGTTTCACATGCCACCAACTCCACATTCACAGGCAACTTCAGCGCCACAGCCGTTTTCAGATAGCCCTCAATGCAAAGGCTCTAGACGCAAATATTGGTGTGAGAGCTAATTCAATCAAGGAAACACTGCATGTTGGTGAAGGGCATATTGAAGAAGGATCAGCCGAGTGGTTCTTGTGGGAGAACAACTCCATTTGGCTCACTAACTTCACACACCATCAGGCTTCCAAGCAGCTCTCAAGGAAACTCAGTTTTCACACTCTATGCTTAGTGCCCTTTGAGTGCAGTATCTAGGAATGAACCTGGTAGAGCATCCCACACAAACGAATGCTCCACATGCGGGTTTCACATGCCACCAACTCCACATTCACAAGCAACTTCAGCGCCACAGCCGTTTTCAGATAGCCCTCAATGCAAAGGCTCTAGACGCAAATATTGGTGTGAGAGCTAATTCAATCAAGGAAACACTGCATGTTGGTGAAGGGCATATTGAAGAAGGATCAACTGTAGGAGGACATTGTGACCCGAAAAGGTCAGTGAGCACAGGACTACAGTTGGTTGGATAATATTTGGAGGAGAATAACCAAATGGCTACCTTTTGTATACCTTATTGGATATCATCTGCATATGTATATGAGAACACCTGGTGGAATATACAAGACAAAAGGAGTTCCAAACAAGCATTAATAGTTTTGTTGATAAGCTCAGCACTTCCTCCCTTATCCTATATGACCCTCAGAGTATAAAGTCTGATGCTACTAATAAACCTCGGCTTTTGACCATCAGTCAGGGGTCCACGCGTGTTATTATCGGCTCCGTGCACCAAGTCCATCGCTGCGGGACAGCGACAACTGGCGCCTGAACAGGGACTTGAAAGAAGAAGAGAAAGTGCAGCGGAGACCCCCACAGAAAGTGGTGAGTGGGACAATGGGCCAGAACCAGTGTAGGGCACAGTCTTTTATCTCTCTTATGCAGAATTTTTTAGTGAAAAGTGGAACGAAGATAACTAGGCAGCAATTGCATTCTTATTTAGAGCTTGTTAGTGAATATAATCCTTGGTCTCCAGATGAATGGACACTAGAAACTGGACTTAAGAATTTTACTCAGAAAAATGGTGAAAAGGTCGGAAGGATAGAAGATATTCAAGTTAGTTTTTGGATTATATCGGCTTTAATTAGAGCTATTATTATTATTTTAGAAGGGGAATCTGCAAGAAATTCCTCTAAGGGGAGACACCCCCAAAATGTAGCTAAAAAAGAAGTGTTTCATAGTACGAACAAAGAAGAAAGAGAAAGGGAATCCTTAAGAGGTCCACCTAACAGGAAAGGACGCTGTAATATGGCTAAAAAAGAAACGCCTCATAGTACAGATGAGGAGGACAGCAAAGAGGAGCCCGTGAGAGATTTCCCTAACGGGAGACGCCACCGTAATGTGGCTAGGAAAGAAATGGCTTATACTACAAATGAAGATGAGAAAGAATGTGTGAGAGACCCTCCCACGAGGAGATGCCACTGTAACGCAGCTAAAAGAGAAAGGCCGTATACTACAGACGGGGAAATTAGGAAAAGAAAACTTGGAAGATGTTACCATAATGTGACTGAAAATGAAATCAGAACTAAGAAAAAGAAAATTTTCAGTGTTAAACCACAGGATTTCTCTAGTGAGGTAAATGAGGCTGGGATAAAGCAACAGTTAAATATCAGCCCATGCCGTCTTGCTCTTAAATCTGATCAAAAATGTTTCCAAATGACTGATGTTCCCCGGAGACCTCATGAATTCCGATTGCTTTTTCCAATCATACTTAGTCAAGAAAATAACCAACCTACCTATGAAAGCCTAGATGTTAATGCCATCATAGCTTTTAAAAAGGCTTGTGTGTCCTACGGACCTTCTTCTTCTTATGTGTGGGAATATTTAAATGGCTGGAGCCAGGGAGCAAACTGGATTCCTTATGATTTTGAAGTAATAGCAAAAATAGGGTTTTCTCCTTCTCAATATTTACAATGGAAAATGTGGAGAAGTGATGTGGCTAAAGAAAAACTGCTGTCCTTAGGAGCATCAGGTCGGCAACTCCCTGGTGGAGGACAACTGACTTATGATATGTTGGTTGGAGATGGACAGTGGGTTACTACAGAGCAACAGATACAGCTACCTCAAGCTGTGCTCATGCATATACGAGACGTAGCATTGTGGGCATGGGAGAAAACCGAAACTGGGTCTGAATTTGCAGGCAGTTATACAAAAGTCATTCAAGGAGCCAGAGAATCTTATGCTGATTTTGTAAGACGTTTGACAGACTCTATAGAAAAACAAGTTAGGGGAGAAGGCACTAGGAAATTGTTGTTAAAGCAACTGGCCTTTGATAATGCGAATGAGGACTGCCAGGCTGTTATTCGTCCTATAAAAGAAAGAGAGGATCTTCTGGGTTACCTGAAAGCCTGTCGCAACATAGGGACATTTAAGCACCTTGCCCGCCTAGCAGCACTTGAAACTTTTGCTATTCAAAAACAAATGAAGGCTAAATGTTTTAATTGTGGCAAGCCAGGACACCTTAGAAAAGATTGCCGAATGCTTCCTTCAACTCAAAAATACCCTGCGGATACTTTTAACAGTCACTCCCCTGGAATATGTCCTAAGTGCCAAAGAGGCCGACACTGGAAAAAAGAATGTAAATCCAAATTTGACCGTGATGGCAGATGCCTGTGGCCAGAAGACTCTGGGAGGGGTCAGCCCCAGGTCCCAAACATTCACAGGTTTACAAAATGGGAATCTGCAGAGAAGCTACAAACTTAAAACTGCCACTGTCTCACTGCCACTGTCTCATTGCCCCACCTGTGCTCCTCACCCTGCAAGTATAAATCCTGGAGGCTGAAATGCCAATCAGTTGTGGTGTATGCATGTTATTCATATAGTGCTCTTTCCTATACAGCATTGCTTAATCATGTATACTAATTTTTAAGTACAAGTCTTTATATTAAGTTAATTTTTATGTTCACTGCCTCATTACGTTCTCATTGTTTAAAATTAACAAAAGCGATGTTCTTGCTTTAAGGAGTGTTTGGGTGATGTCATTATATCATTATAAAGTGAATGTTTGCTGTTTTGTTTGTTAATGTACCCAAGTTGTAACCGCATGTCTTTTGGAATATCTTATAATGCTGAGGAAGCTGGCCTTCGGTTTAGTGGCTAGCTTTCACAATAATCACCAATTTCAAGGTCTTTTGTTGTGTTAGATGTTTAGCAAACTGACTTCATCTGTATATCCATTGCAACTTTTGGGAGCTTGGAATTCAAAGAAGATACTAGGCTTTTGTAAATCCTGAGGGTTTTTTGGGGGGACATTTAATAAAAATGTGAAATTTTATCATAAATAATTTGGTATAAAATTGAACTCGAACACTATTTGATTATTTCAAGGTATAAGTTAATGTGATATTCATTGTCTACAAAGTGTTTGCATGTATTAATTGCATGTATTAGTGTAATTCTTGTGTTTTTGGCTGGTTATCAAATCTCTCACTGCCTTTAATGTGTCAAGGTTTTGTATTTGTTTTAAAGATATTTGAGTGATGATCTCGCATCAATAACCAATTGTAATCTATCATGTTATGCTAATGTCAACAACAAATCTTGTTTCAGATATTTTTAGCTATCCTTAAAAAAGCATTTAAGAATTCAAAGGTTTCAAATCCTAGGGATTCCCTTGGTATTCTTACGAGGCCTCAAGAATGCCAACGGATCTATCTCCCGTTTTGTGGAGACAGTTGACCAGGCTATTGGATTATACTAAGATTATTGCCAAATAACAAATGGAGTAAAATTTTATTGTGTCAAAACGTTGTATACATCCATGGAGTTGTGAAGGTTTAATTTTAGCTTGCGTTGCTAATTATGTATTCTTAGCATGGCTGTATTGCTGGGAAGACTGAAATTTGCAATTTTAGATTGATGGAGGGATTTCATAGCATGATCAATGCTTTTGTCTGAGTTTCTCAGTTCAAAACTATTGACTTAATGGTTTCACTTACTGGTTTTTGGTGAACACTACTACTAAGCTTGTTTGAGAATAATATTTTCAAGTCTCCAAAAGTGTGTGTGTGTGTCTGTGTGTGTGCGCGCATACATGTGTGTCTTAACATTTTGTCCTTTGTAAAAAGTTGTTTCAAATTGTTATCATGTGTTGCTGTTTGTTTATCAAGAGCAGGTTGCCTTGGGGCTGTGGCAACCTGCAGCCACGCCCAGAGCTTTCTGATAGGATTGTAAAATCACAAAGATGTTAAAGTTATGCTTTAAAAGCAGAGGGGGGAATATGCTACCCCTGTAAATGCATTAATTTGGTCTTACTCACCTTAAATTTTGTTCAGATTTTGTCTCCTGGTGAGCACCAGCTCTGCGTCACTAGAGGCTGCTTGCAGGCCCAACACAAATGCCTTTGGTTTGATGGAGGGACCCAGCCACTCACAAGTGGAGAGATCCTGACCCCTTGCTAACTGTGGGAAGAGGGTTTGTTTGTGTTTTTTCAGAAACTGAGCTGCAGCCTGTGTGGGTGCCAGCTGGTAATGTAAAGCCCTGGACTCCATTCACCGGAGGAAGCGCCTGCAGTAAGACAAATTCGCGACTTCATTCTGAAAGATCCATCTCCATCAAGGAGACATTGGAGGAGGAGGAGGAGGCCAGACCCCTTCCAACACCGGGTGACGTGAGGGATCCTAAGAGATTGGTGCATCAAGCGCAACTGTCCTTGACATTATGATGCATTTGATAAACACTAATAATCCGTGGGAAAGGTTATGCTCTTGTCCCTAGAATTTCCTGATGGATCCTCAAAACTATGGCTCATCTGACCTCGAAAGTGCTGCAGCTCCCTTGAACTCAACACTGCCCCTGGAGAAGATGGAACCCCCAGTGGAGCGTCCTCTAAGAACTGAAAAGCTAAATTTCTTTAATATTCCTCTGGTTCCACTACAGGTCAGGAGTGCAGAGAAATTCTCCACCTTCTTAGAATGTTTGAGGAAGACTTTAAGTGTAACTTGTTATTTATAGATTTTAATGACCTTAGACATTAGAAAAGCCATAGAAATTTGTGGTGGCATCCAAGGACGACTCTGACACCCTCTTAAAGGAGGTTGTGTGTATAGAGCAAGGGGGATCTCAGGGTGGAGCAGGAGGATAAGAGGAGCCCTCTATCCTAGTCCCGGAGACCCCCGGAGGCCTCCCATGTGCTTTCGCTGCAGAAGCAGTGGATATCTGCCTCATCAAGGACATCGAGAACCGTATCCCGACTGCCAAGGAGATCACAAGGAAGATGAGTGCCCTTGGAGGCCGAGAACTCTGAGGTCAGTCCTTTCCTATTGGATTTCTCACAAGGGATTGAAGCAGCCCAGTACCCTGCTCATAGGGTCTGGTGATCTGGGAACTTAAGCCAGGAGCCCCGGGAGGCACTCAGAGACAAAAGGATTGTAGGAGGAGCTTCCTCTAGTTCTTAACTAGTTCCAGCCTTGGCTCCCAGCCCTCTTACACCAACCATCAGGGTTGCTTGTGAGTCCCATGTAGAGTTAAATTCTTCCTCACTCACTAAGTTGTTGGGGATTTCCCTGCTCACCTACCTAAAACTTTTCTATTCTTCAATTGTTAAATGCAAAACTGTGCTTAACCTCTATAAACTGCAAAATTTAAATTGGGTTAAGAATCTCCCTGAAAAGCTTTTATCAATTTAAAACTGTTAATGCTAAACAAGATGTAACTGTAAAGAACTTTGATGTTATGTTTGAACTCAGCTGCTATGTATGTCAATGTTGGTCTTTACACTGTTCCTGTGCCACTCTGCTTTCGGTTAAATAATATTGTTTCTCCCCATTTTTCTACACTCCCAAGAGCATGTTTCCCCTACATACATCATTCAGGCCTAATTTTACAAAACACAGAAGGAGGATTTGTAGGAGGACATTGTGACCCGAAAAGGTCAGTGAGCACAGGACTACAGTTGGTTGGATAATATTTGGAGGAGAATAACCAAATGGCTACCTTTTGTATACCTTATTGGATATCATCTGCATATGTATATGAGAACACCTGGTGGAATATACAAGACAAAAGGAGTTCCAAACAAGCATTAATAGTTTTGTTGATAAGCTCAGCACTTCCTCCCTTATCCTATATGACCCTCAGAGTATAAAGTCTGATGCTACTAATAAACCTCGGCTTTTGACCATCAGTCGGGGGTCCACACGTGTTATTATCGGCTCCGTGCACCAAGTCCATCGCTGCGGGACAGCGACAATCAACCGAGTGGTTCTTGTGGGAGAACAACTCCATTTGGCTCACTAACGACACACACCATCAGGCTTCCAAGCAGCTCTCAAGGAAACTCAGTTTTCACACTCTATGCTTATTGCCCTTTCTGTGCCTAGGACTGAAATGAAGCTTGTTGAGCATCCCACACAAACGAATGCTCCACATGTGGGGTTCACATGCAACCAACTCCACATTCACAGGCAACTTCAGCGCCACAGCCGTTTTCAGATAGCCCTCAATGCAAAGGCTCTAGACGCAAATATTGGTGTGAGAGCTAATTCAATCAAAGAAACACTGCATGTTGGTGAAGGGCATATTGAAGAAGGATCAACCGAGTGGTTCTTGTGGGAGAACAACTCCATTTGGCTCACTAACTTCACACACCATCAGGCTTCCAAGCAGCTCTCAAGGAAATTCAGTTTTCACACTCTATGCTTAGTGCCCTTTGAGTGCATTATCTAGGAATGAACCTGGTAGAGCATCCCACACAAACGAATGCTGCACATGCGGGTTTCACATGCCACCAACTCCACATTCACAGGCAACTTCAGCGCCACAGCCGTTTTCAGATAGCCCTCAATGCAAAGGCTCTAGACGCAAATATTGGTGTGAGAGCTAATTCAATCAAGGAAACATTGCATGTTGGTGAAGGGCATATTGAAGAAGGATCAGCCGAGTGGTTCTTGTGGGAGAACAACTCCATTTGGCTCACTAACTTCACACACCATCAGGCTTCCAAGCAGCTCTCAAGGAAACTCAGTTTTCACACTCTATGCTTAGTGCCCTTTGAGTGCATTATCTAGGAATGAACCTGGTAGAGCATCCCACACAAACCAATGCTCCACCTGCGGGTTTCACATGCAACCAACTCCACATTCACAGGCAACTTCAGCGCCACAGGCCTTTTCAGATAGCCCTCAATGCAAAGGCTCTAGACGCAAATATTGGTGTGAGAGCTAATTCAATCAAGGAAACACTGCATGTTGGTGAAGGGCATATTGAAGAAGGATCAGCCGAGTGGTTCTTGTGGGAGAACAACTCCATTTGGCTCACTAACTTCACACACCATCAGGCTTCCAAGCAGCTCTCAAGGAAACTCAGTTTTCACACTCTATGCTTAGTGCCCTTTGAGTGCATTATCTAGGAATGAACCTGGTAGAGCATCCCACACAAACGAATGCTCCACATGCGGGTTTCACATGCCACCAACTCCACATTCACAGGCAACTTCAGCGCCACAGCCGTTTTCAGATAGCCCTCAATGCAAAGGCTCTAGACGCAAATATTGGTGTGAGAGCTAATTCAATCAAGGAAACACTGCATGTTGGTGAAGGGCATATTGAAGAAGGATCAGCCGAGTGGTTCTTGTGGGAGAACAACTCCATTTGGCTCACTAACTTCACACACCATCAGGCTTCCAAGCAGCTCTCAAGGAAACTCAGTTTTCACACTCTATGCTTAGTGCCCTTTGAGTGGCTAAGCCTGAAATGAAGGTTGGTGAGCATCCCACACAAACGAATGCTCCACATGCGGGTTTCACATGCCACCAACTCCACATTCACAGGCAACTTCAGCGCCACAGCCGTTTTCAGATAGCCCTCAATGCAAAGGCTCTAGACGCAAATATTGGTGTGAGAGCTAATTCAATTAAGGAAACACTGCATGTTGGTGAAGGGCATATTGAAGGAGAATCAGCCGAGTGGTTCTTGTGGGAGAACAACTCCATTTGGCTCACTAACTTCACACACCATCAGGCTTCCAAGCAGCTCTCAAGGAAACTCAGTTTTCACACTCTATGCTTAGTGCCCTTTGAGTGCCTAGGACTGAAATGAAGCTTGGTGAGCATCCCACACAAACCAATGCTCCACATGCGGGTTTCACATGCCACCAACTCCACATTCACAGGCAACTTCAGCGCCACAGCCGTTTTCAGATAGGCCTCAATGCAAAGGCTCTAGACGCAAATATTGGTGTGAGAGCTAATTCAATCAAGGAAACACTGCATGTTGGTGAAGGGCATATTGAAGAAGGATCAGCCGAGTGGTTCTTGTGGGAGAACAACTCCATTTGGTTCACTAACTTCACACACCATCAGGCTTCCAAGCAGCTCTCAAGGAAACTCAGTTTTCACACTCTATGCTTAGTGCCCTTTGAGTGCATTATCTAGGAATGAACCTGGTAGAGCATCCCACACAAACGAATGCTCCACATGCGGGTTTCACATGCCACCAACTCCACATTCACAGGCAACTTCAGCGCCACAGCCGTTTTCAGATAGCCCTCAATGCAAAGGCTCTAGACGCAAATATTGATGTGAGAGCTAATTCAATCAAGGAAACACTGCATGTTGGTGAAGGGCATATTGAAGAAGGATCAGCCGAGTGGTTCTTGTGGGAGAACAACTCCATTTGGCTCACTAACTTCACACACCATCAGGCTTCCAAGCAGCTCTCAAGGAAACTCAGTTTTCACACTCTATGCTTAGTGCACTTTGAGTGCATTATCTAGGAATGAACCTGGTAGAGCATCCCACACAAACGAATGCTCCACATGCGGGTTTCACATGCCACCAACTCCACATTCACAGGCAACTTCAGCGCCACAGCCGTTTTCAGATAGCCCTCAATGCAAAGGCTCTAGACGCAAATATTGGTGTGAGAGCTAATTCAATCAAGGAAACACTGCATGTTGGTGAAGGGCATATTGAAGAAGGATCAGCCGAGTGGTACTTGTGGGAGAACAACTCCATTTGGCTCACTAACTTCACACACCATCAGGCTTCCAAGCAGCTCTCAAGGAAACTCAGTTTTCACACTCTATGCTTAGTGCCCTTTGAGTGCCTAGGACTGAAATGAAGCTTGGTGAGCATCCCACACAAACCAATGCTCCACATGCGGGTTTCACATGCCACCAACTCCACATTGACAGGCAACTTCAGCGCCACAGCCGTTTTCAGATAGCCCTCAATGCAAAGGCTCTAGACGCAAATATTGGTGTGAGAGCTAATTCAATCAAGGAAACATTGCATGTTGGTGAAGGGCATATTGAAGAAGGATCAGCCGAGTGGTTCTTGTGGGAGAACAACTCCATTTGGCTCACTAACTTCACACACCATCAGGCTTCCAAGCAGCTCTCAAGGAAACTCAGTTTTCACACTCTATGCTTAGTGCCCTTTGAGTGCCTAGGACTGAAATCATGCTTGGTGAGCATCCCACACAAACCAATGCTCCACATGCGGGTTTCACATGCCACCAACTCCACATTCACAGGCAACTTCAGCGCCACAGCCGTTTTCAGATAGACCTCAATGCAAAGGCTCTAGACGCAAATATTGGTGTGAGAGCTAATTCAATCAAGGAAACACTGCATGTTGGTGAAGGGCATATTGAAGAAGGATCAGCCGAGTGGTTCTTGTGGGAGAACAACTCCATTTGGCTCACTAACTTCACACACCATCAGGCTTCCAAGCAGCTCTCAAGGAAACTCAGTTTTCACACTCTATGCTTAGTGCGCTTTGAGTGCATTATCTAGGAATGAACCTGGTAGAGCATCCCACACAAACGAATGCTCCACCTGCGGGTTTCACATGCAACCAACTCCACATTCACAGGCAACTTCAGCGCCACAGCCATTTTCAGATAGGCCTCAATGCAAAGGCTCTAGACACAAATATTGGTGTGAGAGCTAATTCAATCAAGGAAACATTGCATGTTGGTGATGGGCATATTGAAGAAGGATCAACCGAGTGGTTCTTGTGGGAGAACAACTCCATTTGGCTCACTAACTTCACACACCATCAGGCTTCCAAGCAGCTCTCAAGGAAACTCAGTTTTCACACTCTATGCTTAGTGCCCTTTGAGTGCCTAGGACTGAAATGAAGCTTGGTGAGCATCCCACACAAACGAATGCTCCACATGCGGGTTTCACATGCCACCAACTCCACATTCACAGGCAACTTCAGTGCCACAGCCGTTTTCAGATAGCGCTCAATGCAAAGGATCTAGACGCAAATATTGGTGTGAGAGCTAATTCAATCAAGGAAACACTGCATGTTGGTGAAGGGCATATTGAAGAAGGATCAGCCGAGTGGTTCTTGTGGGAGAACAACTCCATTTGGCTCACTAACTTCACACACCATCAGGCTTCCAAGCAGCTCTCAAGGAAACTCAGTTTTCACACTCTATGCTTAGTGCCCTTTGAGTGCATTATCTAGGAATGAACGTGGTAGAGCATCCCACACAAACGAATGCTCCACATGCGGGTTTCACATGCCACCAACTCCACATTCACAGGCAACTTCAGCGCCACAGCCGTTTTCAGATAGCCCTCAATGCAAAGGCTCTAGACGCAAATATTGGTGTGAGAGCTAATTCAATCAAGGAAACATTGCATGTTGGTGAAGGGCATATTGAAGAAGGATCAACCGAGTGGTTCTTGTGGGAGAACAACTCCATTTGGCTCACTAACTTCACACACCATCAGGCTTCCAAGCAGCTCTCAAGGAAACTCAGTTTTCACACTCTATGCTTAGTGCCCTTTGAGTGCCTAGGACTGAAATGAAGCTTGGTGAGCATCCCACACAAACGAATGCTCCACATACGGGTTTCACATGCCACCAACTCCACATTCACAGGCAACTTCAGCGCCACAGCCCTTTTCAGATAGCCTTCAATGCAAAGGCTCTAGACGCAAATATTGGTGTGAGAGCTAATTCAATCAAGGAAACACTGCATGTTGGTGAAGGGCATATTGAAGAAGGATCAGCCGAGTGGTTCTTGTGGGAGAACAACTCCATTTGGCTCACTAACTTCACACACCATCAGGCTTCCAAGCAGCTCTCAAGGAAACTCAGTTGTCACACTCTATGCTTAGTGCCCTTTGAGTGCCTAGGACTGAAATGAAGCTTGGTGAGCATCCCACACAAACGAATGCTCCACCTGTGGGTTTCACATGCAACCAACTCCACATTCACAGGCAACTTCAGCGCCACAGCCGTTTTCAGATAGCCCTCAATGCAAAGGCTCTAGACGCAAATATTGGTGTGAGAGCTAATTCAATCAAGGAAACACTGCATGTTGGTGAAGGGCATATTGAAGAAGGATCAGCCGAGTGGTTCTTGTGGGAGAACAACTCCATTTGGCTCACTAACTTCACACACCATCAGGCTTCCAAGCAGCTCTCAAGGAAACTCCGTTTTCACACTCTATGCTTAGTGCCCTTTGAGTGCATTATCTAGGAATGAACCTGGTAGAGCATCCCACACAAACGAATGCTGCACATGCGCGTTTCACATGCCACCAACTCCACATTCACAGGCAACTTCAGCGCCACAGCCGTTTTCAGATAGCCCTCAATGCAAAGGCTCTAGACGCAAATATTGGTGTGAGAGCTAATTCAATCAAGGAAACACTGCATGTTGGTGAAGGGCATATTGAAGAAGGATCAGCCGAGTGGTTCTTGTGGGAGAACAACTCCATTTGGCTCACTAACTTCACACACCATCAGGCTTCCAAGCAGCTCTCAAGGAAACTCAGTTATCACACTCTATGCTTAGTGCCCTTTGAATGCCTAGGACTGAAATGAAGCTTGGTGAGCATCCCACACAAACGAATGCTGCACATGCGGGTTTCACATGCCACCAACTCCACATTCACAGGCAACTTCAGTGCCTCAGCCGTTTTCAGATAGCCCTCAATGCAAAGGCTCTAGACGCAAATATTGGCGTGAGAGCTAATTCAATCAAGGAAACACTGCATGTTGGTGAAGGGCATATTGAAGAAGGATCAGCTGAGTGGTTCTTGTGGGAGAACAACTCCATTTGGCTCACTAACTTCACACACCATCAGGCTTCCAAGCAGCTCTCAAGGAAACTCAGTTTTCACACTCTATGCTTAGTGCCCTTTGAGTGCCTAGGACTGAAATGAAGCTTGGTGAGCATCCCACACAAATGAATGCTCCACATGCGGGTTTCACATGCCACCAACTCCACATTCACAGGCAACTTCAGCGCCACAGCCGTTTTCAGATAGCCTTCAATGCAAAGGCTCTAGACGCAAATATTGGTGTGAGAGCTAATTCAATCAAGGAAACACTGCATGTTGGTGAAGGGCATATTGAAGAAGGGTCAGCCGAGTGGTTCTTGTGGGAGAACAACTCCATTTGGCTCACTAACTTCACACACCATCAGGCTTCCAAGCAGCTCTCAAGGAAACTCAGTTTTCATACTCTATGCTTAGTGCCCTTTGAGTGCATTATCTAGGAATGAACCTGGTAGAGCATCCCACACAAACGAATGCTGCACATGCGGGTTTCACATGCCACCAACTCCACATTCACAGGCAACTTCAGCGCCACAGCCGTTTTCAGATAGCCCTCAATGCAAAGGCTCTAGACGCAAATATTGGTGTGAGAGCTAATTCAATCAAGGAAACACTGCATGTTGGTGAAGGGCATATTGAAGAAGGATCAGCCGAGTGGTTCTTGTGGGAGAACAACTCCATTTGGCTCACTAACTTCACACACCATCAGGCTTCCAAGCAGCTCTCAAGGAAACTCCGTTTTCACACTCTATGCTTAGTGCCCTTTGAGTGCATTATCTAGGAATGAACCTGGTAGAACATCCCACACAAACGAATGCTCCACATGCGGGTTTCACATACCACCAACTCCACATTCTCAAGCAACTTCAGCGCCACAGCCGTTTTCAGATAGCCCACAATGTAAAGGCTCTAGACCCAATTATTGGTGTGAGAGCTAATTCAATCAAGGAAACACTGCATGTTAGTGAAAGGCATATTGAAGAAGGATCAGCCGAGTGGTTCTTGTGGGAGAACAACTCCATTTGGCTCACTAACTTCACACACCATCAGGCTTCCAAGCAGCTCTCAAGGAAACTCAGTTTTCACACTCTATGCTTAGTGCACTTTGAGTGCATTATCTAGGAATGAACCTGGTAGAGCATCCCACACAAACGAATGCTCCACATGCGGGTTTCACATGCAACCAACTCCACATTCACAGGCAACTTCAGCGCCACAGCCATTTTTAGATAGCCCTCAATGCAAAGGCTCTAGACGCAAATATTGGTGTGAGAGCTAATTCAATCAAGGAAACACTGCATTTGGTGAAGGGCATATTGAAGAAGGATCAGCCGAGTGGTTCTTGTGGGAGAACAACTCCATTTGGCTCACTAACTTCACACACCATCAGGCTTCCAAGCAGCTCTCAAGGAAACTCAGTTTTCACACTCTATGCTTAGTGCCCTTTGAGTGCCTAGGACTGAAATGAAGCTTGGTGAGCATCCCACACAAACCAATGCTCCACCTGTGGGTTTCACATGCCACCAACTCCACATTCACAGGCAACTTCAGCGCCACAGCCGTTTTCAGATAGCCCTCAATGCAAAGGCTCTAGATGCAAATATTGGTGTGAGAGCTAATTCAATCAAGGAAACACTGCATGTTGGTGAAGGGCATATTGAAGAAGGATCAGCCGAGTGGTTCTTGTGGGAGAACAACTCCATTTGGCTCACTAACTTCACACACCATCAGGCTTCCAAGCAGCTCTCAAGGAAACTCAGTTTTCACACTCTATGCTTAGTGCCCTTTGAGTGCCTAGGACTGAAATGAAGCTTGGTGAGCATCCCACACAAAAGAATGCTCCACCTGTTGGTTTCACATGCAACCAACTCCACATTCACAGGCAACTTCAGCGCCACAGCCGTTTTCAGATAGCCCTCAATGCAAAGGCTCTAGACACAAATATTGGTGTGAGAGCTAATTCAATCAAGGAAACACTGCATGTTGGTGAAGGGCATATTGAAGAAGGATCAGCCGAGTGGTTCTTGTGGGAGAACAACTCCATTTGGCTCACTAACTTCACACACCATCAGGCTTCCAAGCAGCTCTCAAGGAAACTCGGTTTTCACACTCTATGTTTAGTGCCCTTTGAGTGCATTATCTAGGAATGAACCTGTTAGAGCATCCCACACAAACGAATGCTGCACATGCAGGTTTCACATGCCACCAACTCCACATTCACAGGCAACTTCAGCGCCACAGCCGTTTTCAGATAGCCCTCAATGCAAAGGCTCTAGACGCAAATATTGGTGTGAAAGCTAATTCAATCAAGGAAACACTGCATGTTGGTGAAGGGCATATTGAAGAAGGATCAGCCGAGTGGTTCTTGTGGGAGAACAACTCCATTTGGCTCACTAACTTCACACACCATCAGGCTTCCAAGCAGCTCTCAAGGAAACTCAGTTTTCACACTCTGTGCTTAGTGCCCTTTGAGTGCCTAGGACTGAAATGAAGCGTGGTGAGCATCCCACACAAACGAATGCTCCACATGCGGGTTTCAAATGCCACCAACTCCACATTCACAGGCAACTTCAGCGCCACAGCCGTTTTCAGATAGCCCTCAATGCAAAGGCTCTAGACGCAAATATTGGTGTGAGAGCTAATTCAATCAAGGAAACACTGCATGTTGGTGAAGGGCATATTGAAGAAGGATCAGCCGAGTGGTTCTTGTGGGAGAACAACTCCATTTGGCTCACTAACTTCACACACCATCAGGCTTCCAAGCAGCTCTCAAAAAAACTCAGTTTTCACACTCTATGCTTAGTGCCCTTTGAGTGCATTATCTAGGAATGAACCTGGTAGAGCATCCCACACAAACGAATGCTCCACATGCGGGTTTCACATGCCACCAACTCCACATTCACAGGCAACTTCAGCGCCACAGCCGTTTTCAGATAGCCCTCAATGCAAAGGCTCTAGACGCAAATATTGGTGTGAGAGCTAATTCAATCAAGGAAACATTGCATGTTGGTGAAGGGCATATTGAAGAAGGATCAGCCGAGTGGTTCTTGTGGGAGAACAACTCCATTTGGCTCACTAACTTCACACACCATCAGGCTTCCAAGCAGCTCTCAAGGAAACTCAGTTTTCACACTCTATGCTTAGTGCCCTTTGAGTGCCTAGGACTGAAATGAAGCTTGTGAGCATCCCACACAAACCAATGCTCCACATGCGGGTTTCACATGCAACCAACTCCACATTCACAGGCAACTTCAGCGCCACAGCCGTTTTCAGATAGCCCTCAATGCAAAGGCTCTAGACGCAAATATTGGTGTGAGAGCTAATTCAACCAAGGAAACACTGCATGTTGGTGAAGGGCATATTGAAGAAGGATCAGCCGAGTGGTTCTTGGGGGAGAACAACTCCATTTGGCTCACTAACTTCACACACCATCAGGCTTCCAAGCAGCTCTCAAGGAAACTCAGTTTTCACACTCTATGCTTAGTGCCCTTTGAGTGCATTATCTAGGAATGAACCTGGTAGAGCATCCCACACAAACGAATGCTCCACATGCGGGTTTCACATGCCACCAACTCCACATTCACAGGCAACTTCAGCGCCACAGCCGTTTTCAGATAGCCCTCAATGCAAAGGCTCTAGACGCAAATATTGGTGTGAGAGCTAATTCAATTAAGGAAACACTGCATGTTGGTGAAGGGCATATTGAAGAAGGATCACCCGAGTGGTTCTTGTGGGAGAACAACTCCATTTGGCTCACTAACGTCACACACCATCAGGCTTCCAAGCAGCTCTCAAGGAAACTCAGTTTTCACACTCTATGCTTAGTGCCCTTTGAGTGCCTAGGACTGAAATGAAGCGTGGTGAGCATCCCACACAAACGAATGCTCCACATGCGGGTTTCACATGCCACCAACTCCACATTCACAGGCAACTTCAGTGCCACAGCCGTTTTCTGATAGCCCTCAATGCAAAGGCTCTAGACGCAAATATTGGTGTGAGAGCTAATTCAATCAAGGAAACACTGCATGTTGGTGAAGGGCATATTGAAGAAGGATCAGCAGAGTGGTTCTTGCGGGAGAACAACTCCATTTGGCTCACTAACTTCACACACCATCAGGCTTCCAAGCAGCTCTCAAGGAAACTCAGTTTTCACACTCTATGCTTAGTGCCCTTTGAGTGCATTATCTAGGAATGAACCTGGTAGAGCATCCCACACAAACGAATGCTCCACATGCGGGTTTCACATGCCACCAACTCCACATTCACAGGCAACTTCAGCACCACAGCCGTTTTCAGATAGCCCTCAATGCAAAGGCTCTAGACGCAAATATTGGTGTGAGAGCAAATTCAATTAAGGAAACACTGCATGTTGGTGAAGGGCATATTGAAGAAGGATCAGCCGAGTGGTTCTTGTGGGAGAACAACTCCATTTGGCTCACTAACTTCACACCATCAGGCTTCCAAGCAGCTCTCAAGGAAACTCAGTTTTCACACTCTATGCTTAGTGCCCTTTGAGTGCCTAGGACTGAAATGAATCTGGTAGAGCATCCCACACAAACGAATGCTGCACATGCGGGTTTCACATGCCACCAACTCCACATTCTCAGGCAACTTCAGCGCCACAGCCGTTTTCAGATAGGCCTCAATGCAAAGGCTCTAGACGCAAATATTGGTGTGAGAGCCAATTCAATCAAGGAAACACTGCATGTTGGTGAAGGGCATATTGAAGAAGGATCAGCCGAGTGGTTCTTGGGGGAGAACAACTCCATTTGGCTCACTAACTTCACACACCATCAGGCTTCCAAGCAGCTCTCAAGGAAACTCAGTTGTCACACTCTATGCTTAGTGCCCTTTGAGTGCATTATCTAGGAATGAACCTGGTAGAGCATCCCACACAAACGAATGCTCCACATGCGGGTTTCACATGCCACCAACTCCACATTCACAGGCAACTTCAGCGCCACAGCCGTTTTCAGATAGCCCTCAATGCAAAGGCTCTAGACGCAAATATTGGCGTGAGAGCTAATTCAATTAAGGAAACACTGCATGTTGGTGAAGGGCATATTGAAGAAGGATCAGCCGAGTGATTCTTGTGGGAGAACAACTCCATTTGGCTCACTAACTTCACACACCATCAGGCTTCCAAGCAGCTCTCAAGGAAACTCAGTTTTCACACTCTATGCTTAGTGCCCTTTGAGTGCCTAGGACTGAAATGAATCTGGTAGAGCATCCCACACAAACCAATGCTCCACATGCGGGTTTCACATGCCACCAACTCCACATTCACAGGCAACTTCAGTGCCACAGCCGTTTTCAGATAGGCCTCAATGCAAAGGCTCTAGACGCAAATATTGGTGTGAGAGCTAATTCAATCAAGGAAACACTGCATGTTGGTGAAGGGCATATTGAAGAAGGATCAGCCGAGTGGTTCTTGTGGGAGAACAACTCCATTTGGCTCACTAACTTCACACACCATCAGGCTTCCAAGCAGCTCTCAAGGAAACTCAGTTTTCACACTCTATGCTTAGTGCCCTTTGAGTGCATTATCTAGGAATGAACCTGGTAGAGCATCCCACACAAACCAATGCTGCACATGCGGGTTTCACATGCCACCAACTCCACATTCACAGGCAACTTCAGCGCCACAGCCGTTTTCAGATAGCCCTCAATGCAAAGGCTCTAGACGCAAATATTGGTGTGAGAGCTAATTCAATCAAGGAAACACTGCATGTTGGTGAAGGGCATATTGAAGAAGGATCAGCCGAGTGGTTCTTGTGGGAGAACAACTCCATTTGGCTCACTAACTTCACACACCATCAGGCTTCCAAGCAGCTCTCAAGGAAACTCAGTTGTCACACTCTATTCTTAGTGCCCTTTGAGTGCATTATCTAGGAATGAACCTGGTAGAGCATCCCACACAAACGAATGCTGCACATGCGGGTTTCACATGCCACCAACTCCACATTCACAGGCAACTTCAGCGCCACAGCCGTTTTCAGATAGCCCTCAATGCAAAGGCTCTAGACGCAAATATTGGTGTGAGAGCTAATTCAATCAAGGAAACACTGCATGTTGGTGAAGGGCATATTGAAGAAGGATCAGCCGAGTGGTTCTTGTGGGAGAACAACTCCATTTGGCTCACTAACTTCACACACCATCAGGCTTCCAAGCAGCTCTCAAGGAAACTCAGTTTTCACACTCTATGCTTAGTGCCCTTTGAGTGCAGTATCTAGGAATGAACCTGGTAGAGCATCCCACACAAACGAATGCTCCACATGCGGGTTTCACATGCCACCAACTCCACATTCACAAGCAACTTCAGCGCCACAGCCGTTTTCAGATAGCCCTCAATGCAAAGGCTCTAGACGCAAATATTGGTGTGAGAGCTAATTCAATCAAGGAAACACTGCATGTTGGTGAAGGGCATATTGAAGAAGGATCAACTGTAGGAGGACATTGTGACCCGAAAAGGTCAGTGAGCACAGGACTACAGTTGGTTGGATAATATTTGGAGGAGAATAACCAAATGGCTACCTTTTGTATACCTTATTGGATATCATCTGCATATGTATATGAGAACACCTGGTGGAATATACAAGACAAAAGGAGTTCCAAACAAGCATTAATAGTTTTGTTGATAAGCTCAGCACTTCCTCCCTTATCCTATATGACCCTCAGAGTATAAAGTCTGATGCTACTAATAAACCTCGGCTTTTGACCATCAGTCAGGGGTCCACGCGTGTTATTATCGGCTCCGTGCACCAAGTCCATCGCTGCGGGACAGCGACAACTGGCGCCTGAACAGGGACTTGAAAGAAGAAGAGAAAGTGCAGCGGAGACCCCCACAGAAAGTGGTGAGTGGGACAATGGGCCAGAACCAGTGTAGGGCACAGTCTTTTATCTCTCTTATGCAGAATTTTTTAGTGAAAAGTGGAACGAAGATAACTAGGCAGCAATTGCATTCTTATTTAGAGCTTGTTAGTGAATATAATCCTTGGTCTCCAGATGAATGGACACTAGAAACTGGACTTAAGAATTTTACTCAGAAAAATGGTGAAAAGGTCGGAAGGATAGAAGATATTCAAGTTAGTTTTTGGATTATATCGGCTTTAATTAGAGCTATTATTATAATTTTAGAAGGGGAATCTGCAAGAAATTCCTCTAAGGGGAGACACCCCCAAAATGTAGCTAAAAAAGAAGTGTTTCATAGTACGAACAAAGAAGAAAGAGAAAGGGAATCCTTAAGAGGTCCACCTAACAGGAAAGGACGCTGTAATATGGCTAAAAAAGAAACGCCTCATAGTACAGATGAGGAGGACAGCAAAGAGGAGCCCGTGAGAGATTTCCCTAACGGGAGACGCCACCGTAATGTGGCTAGGAAAGAAATGGCTTATACTACAAATGAAGATGAGAAAGAATGTGTGAGAGACCCTCCCACGAGGAGATGCCACTGTAACGCAGCTAAAAGAGAAAGGCCGTATACTACAGACGGGGAAATTAGGAAAAGAAAACTTGGAAGATGTTACCATAATGTGACTGAAAATGAAATCAGAACTAAGAAAAAGAAAATTTTCAGTGTTAAACCACAGGATTTCTCTAGTGAGGTAAATGAGGCTGGGATAAAGCAACAGTTAAATATCAGCCCATGCCGTCTTGCTCTTAAATCTGATCAAAAATGTTTCCAAATGACTGATGTTCCCCGGAGACCTCATGAATTCCGATTGCTTTTTCCAATCATACTTAGTCAAGAAAATAACCAACCTACCTATGAAAGCCTAGATGTTAATGCCATCATAGCTTTTAAAAAGGCTTGTGTGTCCTACGGACCTTCTTCTTCTTATGTGTGGGAATATTTAAATGGCTGGAGCCAGGGAGCAAACTGGATTCCTTATGATTTTGAAGTAATAGCAAAAATAGGGTTTTCTCCTTCTCAATATTTACAATGGAAAATGTGGAGAAGTGATGTGGCTAAAGAAAAACTGCTGTCCTTAGGAGCATCAGGTCGGCAACTCCCTGGTGGAGGACAACTGACTTATGATATGTTGGTTGGAGATGGACAGTGGGTTACTACAGAGCAACAGATACAGCTACCTCAAGCTGTGCTCATGCATATACGAGACGTAGCATTGTGGGCATGGGAGAAAACCGAAACTGGGTCTGAATTTGCAGGCAGTTATACAAAAGTCATTCAAGGAGCCAGAGAATCTTATGCTGATTTTGTAAGACGTTTGACAGACTCTATAGAAAAACAAGTTAGGGGAGAAGGCACTAGGAAATTGTTGTTAAAGCAACTGGCCTTTGATAATGCGAATGAGGACTGCCAGGCTGTTATTCGTCCTATAAAAGAAAGAGAGGATCTTCTGGGTTACCTGAAAGCCTGTCGCAACATAGGGACATTTAAGCACCTTGCCCGCCTAGCAGCACTTGAAACTTTTGCTATTCAAAAACAAATGAAGGCTAAATGTTTTAATTGTGGCAAGCCAGGACACCTTAGAAAAGATTGCCGAATGCTTCCTTCAACTCAAAAATACCCTGCGGATACTTTTAACAGTCACTCCCCTGGAATATGTCCTAAGTGCCAAAGAGGCCGACACTGGAAAAAAGAATGTAAATCCAAATTTGACCGTGATGGCAGATGCCTGTGGCCAGAAGACTCTGGGAGGGGTCAGCCCCAGGTCCCAAACATTCACAGGTTTACAAAATGGGAATCTGCAGAGAAGCTACAAACTTAAAACTGCCACTGTCTCACTGCCACTGTCTCATTGCCCCACCTGTGCTCCTCACCCTGCAAGTATAAATCCTGGAGGCTGAAATGCCAATCAGTTGTGGTGTATGCATGTTATTCATATAGTGCTCTTTCCTATACAGCATTGCTTAATCATGTATACTAATTTTTAAGTACAAGTCTTTATATTAAGTTAATTTTTATGTTCACTGCCTCATTACGTTCTCATTGTTTAAAATTAACAAAAGCGATGTTCTTGCTTTAAGGAGTGTTTGGGTGATGTCACTATATCATTATAAAGTGAATGTTTGCTGTTTTGTTTGTTAATGTACCCAAGTTGTAACCGCATGTCTTTTGGAATATCTTATAATGCTGAGGAAGCTGGCCTTCGGTTTAGTGGCTAGCTTTCACAATAATCACCAATTTCAAGGTCTTTTGTTGTGTTAGATGTTTAGCAAACTGACTTCATCTGTATATCCATTGCAACTTTTGGGAGCTTGGAATTCAAAGAAGATACTAGGCTTTTGTAAATCCTGAGGGTTTTTTGGGGGGACATTTAATAAAAATGTGAAATTTTATCATAAATAATTTGGTATAAAATTGAACTCGAACACTATTTGATTATTTCAAGGTATAAGTTAATGTGATATTCATTGTCTACAAAGTGTTTGCATGTATTAATTGCATGTATTAGTGTAATTCTTGTGTTTTTGGCTGGTTATCAAATCTCTCACTGCCTTTAATGTGTCAAGGTTTTGTATTTGTTTTAAAGATATTTGAGTGATGATCTCGCATCAATAACCAATTGTAATCTATCATGTTATGCTAATGTCAACAACAAATCTTGTTTCAGATATTTTTAGCTATCCTTAAAAAAGCATTTAAGAATTCAAAGGTTTCAAATCCTAGGGATTCCCTTGGTATTCTTACGAGGCCTCAAGAATGCCAACGGATCTATCTCCCGTTTTGTGGAGACAGTTGACCAGGCTATTGGATTATACTAAGATTATTGCCAAATAACAAATGGAGTAAAATTTTATTGTGTCAAAACGTTGTATACATCCATGGAGTTGTGAAGGTTTAATTTTAGCTTGCGTTGCTAATTATGTATTCTTAGCATGGCTGTATTGCTGGGAAGACTGAAATTTGCAATTTTAGATTGATGGAGGGATTTCATAGCATGATCAATGCTTTTGTCTGAGTTTCTCAGTTCAAAACTATTGACTTAATGGTTTCACTTACTGGTTTTTGGTGAACACTACTACTAAGCTTGTTTGAGAATAATATTTTCAAGTCTCCAAAAGTGTGTGTGTGTGTCTGTGTGTGTGCGCGCATACATGTGTGTCTTAACATTTTGTCCTTTGTAAAAAGTTGTTTCAAATTGTTATCATGTGTTGCTGTTTGTTTATCAAGAGCAGGTTGCCTTGGGGCTGTGGCAACCTGCAGCCACGCCCAGAGCTTTCTGATAGGATTGTAAAATCACAAAGATGTTAAAGTTATGCTTTAAAAGCAGAGGGGGGAATATGCTACCCCTGTAAATGCATTAATTTGGTCTTACTCACCTTAAATTTTGTTCAGATTTTGTCTCCTGGTGAGCACCAGCTCTGCGTCACTAGAGGCTGCTTGCAGGCCCAACACAAATGCCTTTGGTTTGATGGAGGGACCCAGCCACTCACAAGTGGAGAGATCCTGACCCCTTGCTAACTGTGGGAAGAGGGTTTGTTTGTGTTTTTTCAGAAACTGAGCTGCAGCCTGTGTGGGTGCCAGCTGGTAATGTAAAGCCCTGGACTCCATTCACCGGAGGAAGCGCCTGCAGTAAGACAAATTCGCGACTTCATTCTGAAAGATCCATCTCCATCAAGGAGACATTGGAGGAGGAGGAGGAGGCCAGACCCCTTCCAACACCGGGTGACGTGAGGGATCCTAAGAGATTGGTGCATCAAGCGCAACTGTCCTTGACATTATGATGCATTTGATAAACACTAATAATCCGTGGGAAAGGTTATGCTCTTGTCCCTAGAATTTCCTGATGGATCCTCAAAACTATGGCTCATCTGACCTCGAAAGTGCTGCAGCTCCCTTGAACTCAACACTGCCCCTGGAGAAGATGGAACCCCCAGTGGAGCGTCCTCTAAGAACTGAAAAGCTAAATTTCTTTAATATTCCTCTGGTTCCACTACAGGTCAGGAGTGCAGAGAAATTCTCCACCTTCTTAGAATGTTTGAGGAAGACTTTAAGTGTAACTTGTTATTTATAGATTTTAATGACCTTAGACATTAGAAAAGCCATAGAAATTTGTGGTGGCATCCAAGGACGACTCTGACACCCTCTTAAAGGAGGTTGTGTGTATAGAGCAAGGGGGATCTCAGGGTGGAGCAGGAGGATAAGAGGAGCCCTCTATCCTAGTCCCGGAGACCCCCGGAGGCCTCCCATGTGCTTTCGCTGCAGAAGCAGTGGATATCTGCCTCATCAAGGACATCGAGAACCGTATCCCGACTGCCAAGGAGATCACAAGGAAGATGAGTGCCCTTGGAGGCCGAGAACTCTGAGGTCAGTCCTTTCCTATTGGATTTCTCACAAGGGATTGAAGCAGCCCAGTACCCTGCTCATAGGGTCTGGTGACCTGGGAACTTAAGCCAGGAGCCCCGGGAGGCACTCAGAGACAAAAGGATTGTAGGAGGAGCTTCCTCTAGTTCTTAACTAGTTCCAGCCTTGGCTCCCAGCCCTCTTACACCAACCATCAGGGTTGCTTGTGAGTCCCATGTAGAGTTAAATTCTTCCTCACTCACTAAGTTGTTGGGGATTTCCCTGCTCACCTACCTAAAACTTTTCTATTCTTCAATTGTTAAATGCAAAACTGTGCTTAACCTCTATAAACTGCAAAATTTAAATTGGGTTAAGAATCTCCCTGAAAAGCTTTTATCAATTTAAAACTGTTAATGCTAAACAAGATGTAACTGTAAAGAACTTTGATGTTATGTTTGAACTCAGCTGCTATGTATGTCAATGTTGGTCTTTACACTGTTCCTGTGCCACTCTGCTTTCGGTTAAATAATATTGTTTCTCCCCATTTTTCTACACTCCCAAGAGCATGTTTCCCCTACATACATCATTCAGGCCTAATTTTACAAAACACAGAAGGAGGATTTGTAGGAGGACATTGTGACCCGAAAAGGTCAGTGAGCACAGGACTACAGTTGGTTGGATAATATTTGGAGGAGAATAACCAAATGGCTACCTTTTGTATACCTTATTGGATATCATCTGCATATGTATATGAGAACACCTGGTGGAATATACAAGACAAAAGGAGTTCCAAACAAGCATTAATAGTTTTGTTGATAAGCTCAGCACTTCCTCCCTTATCCTATATGACCCTCAGAGTATAAAGTCTGATGCTACTAATAAACCTCGGCTTTTGACCATCAGTCGGGGGTCCACACGTGTTATTATCGGCTCCGTGCACCAAGTCCATCGCTGCGGGACAGCGACAATCAACCGAGTGGTTCTTGTGGGAGAACAACTCCATTTGGCTCACTAACGACACACACCATCAGGCTTCCAAGCAGCTCTCAAGGAAACTCAGTTTTCACACTCTATGCTTATTGCCGTTTCTGTGCCTAGGACTGAAATGAAGCTTGTTGAGCATCCCACACAAACGAATGCTCCACATGTGGGGTTCACATGCAACCAACTCCACATTCACAGGCAACTTCAGCGCCACAGCCGTTTTCAGATAGCCCTCAATGCAAAGGCTCTAGACGCAAATATTGGTGTGAGAGCTAATTCAATCAAGGAAACACTGCATGTTGGTGAAGGGCATATTGAAGAAGGATCAACCGAGTGGTTCTTGTGGGAGAACAACTCCATTTGGCTCACTAACTTCACACACCATCAGGCTTCCAAGCAGCTCTCAAGGAAATTCAGTTTTCACACTCTATGCTTAGTGCCCTTTGAGTGCATTATCTAGGAATGAACCTGGTAGAGCATCCCACACAAACGAATGCTGCACATGCGGGTTTCACATGCCACCAACTCCACATTCACAGGCAACTTCAGCGCCACAGCCGTTTTCAGATAGCCCTCAATGCAAAGGCTCTAGACGCAAATATTGGTGTGAGAGCTAATTCAATCAAGGAAACACTGCATGTTGGTGAAGGGCATATTGAAGAAGGATCAGCAGAGTGGTTCTTGCGGGAGAACAACTCCATTTGGCTCACTAACTTCACACACCATCAGGCTTCCAAGCAGCTCTCAAGGAAACTCAGTTTTCACACTCTATGCTTAGTGCCCTTTGAGTGCATTATCTAGGAATGAACCTGGTAGAGCATCCCACACAAACGAATGCTCCACATGCGGGTTTCACATGCCACCAACTCCACATTCACAGGCAACTTCAGCACCACAGCCGTTTTCAGATAGCCCTCAATGCAAAGGCTCTAGACGCAAATATTGGTGTGAGAGCAAATTCAATTAAGGAAACACTGCATGTTGGTGAAGGGCATATTGAAGAAGGATCAGCCGAGTGGTTCTTGTGGGAGAACAACTCCATTTGGCTCACTAACTTCACACCATCAGGCTTCCAAGCAGCTCTCAAGGAAACTCAGTTTTCACACTCTATGCTTAGTGCCCTTTGAGTGCCTAGGACTGAAATGAATCTGGTAGAGCATCCCACACAAACGAATGCTGCACATGCGGGTTTCACATGCCACCAACTCCACATTCTCAGGCAACTTCAGTGCCACAGCCGTTTTCAGATAGGCCTCAATGCAAAGGCTCTAGACGCAAATATTGGTGTGAGAGCTAATTCAATCAAGGAAACACTGCATGTTGGTGAAGGGCATATTGAAGAAGGATCAGCCGAGTGGTTCTTGGGGGAGAACAACTCCATTTGGCTCACTAACTTCACACACCATCAGGCTTCCAAGCAGCTCTCAAGGAAACTCAGTTTTCACACTCTATGCTTAGTGCCCTTTGAATGCATTATCTAGGAATGAACCTGGTAGAGCATCCCACACAAATGAATGCTCCACATGCGGGTTTCACATGCCACCAACTCCACATTCACAGGCAACTTCAGCGCCACAGCCGTTTTCAGATAGCCCTCAATGCAAAGGCTCTAGATGCAAATATTGGTGTGAGAGCTAATTCAATCAAGGAAACACTGCATGTTGGTGAAGGGCATATTGAAGAAGGATCAGCCGAGTGGTTCTTGTGGGAGAACAACTCCATTTGGCTCACTAACTTCACACACCATCAGGCTTCCAAGCAGCTCTCAAGGAAACTCAGTTGTCACACTCTATGCTTAGTGCCCTTTGAGTGCATTATCTAGGAATGAACCTGGTAGAGCATCCCACACAAACGAATGCTCCACATGCGGGTTTCACATGCCACCAACTCCACATTCACAGGCAACTTCAGCGCCACAGCCGTTTTCAGATAGCCCTCAATGCAAAGGCTCTAGACGCAAATATTGGCGTGAGAGCTAATTCAATTAAGGAAACACTGCATGTTGGTGAAGGGCATATTGAAGAAGGATCAGCCGAGTGATTCTTGTGGGAGAACAACTCCATTTGGCTCACTAACTTCACACACCATCAGGCTTCCAAGCAGCTCTCAAGGAAACTCAGTTGTCACACTCTATTCTTAGTGCCCTTTGAGTGCCTAGGACTGAAATGAATCTGGTAGAGCATCCCACACAAACCAATGCTCCACATGCGGGTTTCACATGCCACCAACTCCACATTCACAGGCAACTTCAGTGCCACAGCCGTTTTCAGATAGGCCTCAATGCAAAGGCTCTAGACGCAAATATTGGTGTGAGAGCTAATTCAATCAAGGAAACACTGCATGTTGGTGAAGGGCATATTGAAGAAGGATCAGCCGAGTGGTTCTTGTGGGAGAACAACTCCATTTGGCTCACTAACTTCACACACCATCAGGCTTCCAAGCAGCTCTCAAGGAAACTCAGTTTTCACACTCTATGCTTAGTGCCCTTTGAGTGCATTATCTAGGAATGAACCTGGTAGAGCATCCCACACAAACCAATGCTGCACATGCGGGTTTCACATGCCACCAACTCCACATTCACAGGCAACTTCAGCGCCACAGCCGTTTTCAGGTAGCCCTCAATGCAAAGGCTCTAGACGCAAATATTGGTGTGAGAGCTAATTCAATCAAGGAAACACTGCATGTTGGTGAAGGGCATATTGAAGAAGGATCAGCCGAGTGGTTCTTGTGGGAGAACAACTCCATTTGGCTCACTAACTTCACACACCATCAGGCTTCCAAGCAGCTCTCAAGGAAACTCAGTTGTCACACTCTATTCTTAGTGCCCTTTGAGTGCATTATCCAGGAATGAACCTGGTAGAGCATCCCACACAAACGAATGCTGCACATGCGGGTTTCACATGCCACCAACTCCACATTCACAGGCAACTTCAGCGCCACAGCCGTTTTCAGATAGCCCTCAATGCAAAGGCTCTAGACGCAAATATTGGTGTGAGAGCTAATTCAATCAAGGAAACACTGCATGTTGGTGAAGGGCATATTGAAGAAGGATCAGCCGAGTGGTTCTTGTGGGAGAACAACTCCATTTGGCTCACTAACTTCACACACCATCAGGCTTCCAAGCAGCTCTCAAGGAAACTCAGTTTTCACACTCTATGCTTAGTGCCCTTTGAGTGCAGTATCTAGGAATGAACCTGGTAGAGCATCCCACACAAACGAATGCTCCACATGCGGGTTTCACATGCCACCAACTCCACATTCACAAGCAACTTCAGCGCCACAGCCGTTTTCAGATAGCCCTCAATGCAAAGGCTCTAGACGCAAATATTGGTGTGAGAGCTAATTCAATCAAGGAAACACTGCATGTTGGTGAAGGGCATATTGAAGAAGGATCAACTGTAGGAGGACATTGTGACCCGAAAAGGTCAGTGAGCACAGGACTACAGTTGGTTGGATAATATTTGGAGGAGAATAACCAAATGGCTACCTTTTGTATACCTTATTGGATATCATCTGCATATGTATATGAGAACACCTGGTGGAATATACAAGACAAAAGGAGTTCCAAACAAGCATTAATAGTTTTGTTGATAAGCTCAGCACTTCCTCCCTTATCCTATATGACCCTCAGAGTATAAAGTCTGATGCTACTAATAAACCTCGGCTTTTGACCATCAGTCAGGGGTCCACGCGTGTTATTATCGGCTCCGTGCACCAAGTCCATCGCTGCGGGACAGCGACAACTGGCGCCTGAACAGGGACTTGAAAGAAGAAGAGAAAGTGCAGCGGAGACCCCCACAGAAAGTGGTGAGTGGGACAATGGGCCAGAACCAGTGTAGGGCACAGTCTTTTATCTCTCTTATGCAGAATTTTTTAGTGAAAAGTGGAACGAAGATAACTAGGCAGCAATTGCATTCTTATTTAGAGCTTGTTAGTGAATATAATCCTTGGTCTCCAGATGAATGGACACTAGAAACTGGACTTAAGAATTTTACTCAGAAAAATGGTGAAAAGGTCGGAAGGATAGAAGATATTCAAGTTAGTTTTTGGATTATATCGGCTTTAATTAGAGCTATTATTATAATTTTAGAAGGGGAATCTGCAAGAAATTCCTCTAAGGGGAGACACCCCCAAAATGTAGCTAAAAAAGAAGTGTTTCATAGTACGAACAAAGAAGAAAGAGAAAGGGAATCCTTAAGAGGTCCACCTAACAGGAAAGGACGCTGTAATATGGCTAAAAAAGAAACGCCTCATAGTACAGATGAGGAGGACAGCAAAGAGGAGCCCGTGAGAGATTTCCCTAACGGGAGACGCCACCGTAATGTGGCTAGGAAAGAAATGGCTTATACTACAAATGAAGATGAGAAAGAATGTGTGAGAGACCCTCCCACGAGGAGATGCCACTGTAACGCAGCTCAAAGAGAAAGGCCGTATACTACAGACGGGGAAATTAGGAAAAGAAAACTTGGAAGATGTTACCATAATGTGACTGAAAATGAAATCAGAACTAAGAAAAAGAAAATTTTCAGTGTTAAACCACAGGATTTCTCTAGTGAGGTAAATGAGGCTGGGATAAAGCAACAGTTAAATATCAGCCCATGCCGTCTTGCTCTTAAATCTGATCAAAAATGTTTCCAAATGACTGATGTTCCCCGGAGACCTCATGAATTCCGATTGCTTTTTCCAATCATACTTAGTCAAGAAAATAACCAACCTACCTATGAAAGCCTAGATGTTAATGCCATCATAGCTTTTAAAAAGGCTTGTGTGTCCTACGGACCTTCTTCTTCTTATGTGTGGGAATATTTAAATGGCTGGAGCCAGGGAGCAAACTGGATTCCTTATGATTTTGAAGTAATAGCAAAAATAGGGTTTTCTCCTTCTCAATATTTACAATGGAAAATGTGGAGAAGTGATGTGGCTAAAGAAAAACTGCTGTCCTTAGGAGCATCAGGTCGGCAACTCCCTGGTGGAGGACAACTGACTTA
The DNA here is from genome assembly GCF_030435755.1 of Ochotona princeps. NCBI lineage: Eukaryota > Metazoa > Chordata > Mammalia > Lagomorpha > Ochotonidae > Ochotona > Ochotona princeps. Next base: position 37,076 of record NW_026698864.1, on the reverse strand, counting down.
TGATATGTTGGTTGGAGATGGACAGTGGGTTACTACAGAGCAACAGATACAGCTACCTCAAGCTGTGCTCATGCATATACGAGACGTAGCATTGTGGGCATGGGAGAAAACCGAAACTGGGTCTGAATTTGCAGGCAGTTATACAAAAGTCATTCAAGGAGCCAGAGAATCTTATGCTGATTTTGTAAGACGTTTGACAGACTCTATAGAAAAACAAGTTAGGGGAGAAGGCACTAGGAAATTGTTGTTAAAGCAACTGGCCTTTGATAATGCGAATGAGGACTGCCAGGCTGTTATTCGTCCTATAAAAGAAAGAGAGGATCTTCTGGGTTACCTGAAAGCCTGTCGCAACATAGGGACATTTAAGCACCTTGCCCGCCTAGCAGCACTTGAAACTTTTGCTATTCAAAAACAAATGAAGGCTAAATGTTTTAATTGTGGCAAGCCAGGACACCTTAGAAAAGATTGCCGAATGCTTCCTTCAACTCAAAAATACCCTGCGGATACTTTTAACAGTCACTCCCCTGGAATATGTCCTAAGTGCCAAAGAGGCCGACACTGGAAAAAAGAATGTAAATCCAAATTTGACCGTGATGGCAGATGCCTGTGGCCAGAAGACTCTGGGAGGGGTCAGCCCCAGGTCCCAAACATTCACAGGTTTACAAAATGGGAATCTGCAGAGAAGCTACAAACTTAAAACTGCCACTGTCTCACTGCCACTGTCTCATTGCCCCACCTGTGCTCCTCACCCTGCAAGTATAAATCCTGGAGGCTGAAATGCCAATCAGTTGTGGTGTATGCATGTTATTCATATAGTGCTCTTTCCTATACAGCATTGCTTAATCATGTATACTAATTTTTAAGTACAAGTCTTTATATTAAGTTAATTTTTATGTTCACTGCCTCATTACGTTCTCATTGTTTAAAATTAACAAAAGCGATGTTCTTGCTTTAAGGAGTGTTTGGGTGATGTCATTATATCATTATAAAGTGAATGTTTGCTGTTTTGTTTGTTAATGTACCCAAGTTGTAACCGCATGTCTTTTGGAATATCTTATAATGCTGAGGAAGCTGGCCTTCGGTTTAGTGGCTAGCTTTCACAATAATCACCAATTTCAAGGTCTTTTGTTGTGTTAGATGTTTAGCAAACTGACTTCATCTGTATATCCATTGCAACTTTTGGGAGCTTGGAATTCAAAGAAGATACTAGGCTTTTGTAAATCCTGAGGGTTTTTTGGGGGGACATTTAATAAAAATGTGAAATTTTATCATAAATAATTTGGTATAAAATTGAACTCGAACACTATTTGATTATTTCAAGGTATAAGTTAATGTGATATTCATTGTCTACAAAGTGTTTGCATGTATTAATTGCATGTATTAGTGTAATTCTTGTGTTTTTGGCTGGTTATCAAATCTCTCACTGCCTTTAATGTGTCAAGGTTTTGTATTTGTTTTAAAGATATTTGAGTGATGATCTCGCATCAATAACCAATTGTAATCTATCATGTTATGCTAATGTCAACAACAAATCTTGTTTCAGATATTTTTAGCTATCCTTAAAAAAGCATTTAAGAATTCAAAGGTTTCAAATCCTAGGGATTCCCTTGGTATTCTTACGAGGCCTCAAGAATGCCAACGGATCTATCTCCCGTTTTGTGGAGACAGTTGACCAGGCTATTGGATTATACTAAGATTATTGCCAAATAACAAATGGAGTAAAATTTTATTGTGTCAAAACGTTGTATACATCCATGGAGTTGTGAAGGTTTAATTTTAGCTTGCGTTGCTAATTATGTATTCTTAGCATGGCTGTATTGCTGGGAAGACTGAAATTTGCAATTTTAGATTGATGGAGGGATTTCATAGCATGATCAATGCTTTTGTCTGAGTTTCTCAGTTCAAAACTATTGACTTAATGGTTTCACTTACTGGTTTTTGGTGAACACTACTACTAAGCTTGTTTGAGAATAATATTTTCAAGTCTCCAAAAGTGTGTGTGTGTGTCTGTGTGTGTGCGCGCATACATGTGTGTCTTAACATTTTGTCCTTTGTAAAAAGTTGTTTCAAATTGTTATCATGTGTTGCTGTTTGTTTATCAAGAGCAGGTTGCCTTGGGGCTGTGGCAACCTGCAGCCACGCCCAGAGCTTTCTGATAGGATTGTAAAATCACAAAGATGTTAAAGTTATGCTTTAAAAGCAGAGGGGGGAATATGCTACCCCTGTAAATGCATTAATTTGGTCTTACTCACCTTAAATTTTGTTCAGATTTTGTCTCCTGGTGAGCACCAGCTCTGCGTCACTAGAGGCTGCTTGCAGGCCCAACACAAATGCCTTTGGTTTGATGGAGGGACCCAGCCACTCACAAGTGGAGAGATCCTGACCCCTTGCTAACTGTGGGAAGAGGGTTTGTTTGTGTTTTTTCAGAAACTGAGCTGCAGCCTGTGTGGGTGCCAGCTGGTAATGTAAAGCCCTGGACTCCATTCACCGGAGGAAGCGCCTGCAGTAAGACAAATTCGCGACTTCATTCTGAAAGATCCATCTCCATCAAGGAGACATTGGAGGAGGAGGAGGAGGCCAGACCCCTTCCAACACCGGGTGACGTGAGGGATCCTAAGAGATTGGTGCATCAAGCGCAACTGTCCTTGACATTATGATGCATTTGATAAACACTAATAATCCGTGGGAAAGGTTATGCTCTTGTCCCTAGAATTTCCTGATGGATCCTCAAAACTATGGCTCATCTGACCTCGAAAGTGCTGCAGCTCCCTTGAACTCAACACTGCCCCTGGAGAAGATGGAACCCCCAGTGGAGCGTCCTCTAAGAACTGAAAAGCTAAATTTCTTTAATATTCCTCTGGTTCCACTACAGGTCAGGAGTGCAGAGAAATTCTCCACCTTCTTAGAATGTTTGAGGAAGACTTTAAGTGTAACTTGTTATTTATAGATTTTAATGACCTTAGACATTAGAAAAGCCATAGAAATTTGTGGTGGCATCCAAGGACGACTCTGACACCCTCTTAAAGGAGGTTGTGTGTATAGAGCAAGGGGGATCTCAGGGTGGAGCAGGAGGATAAGAGGAGCCCTCTATCCTAGTCCCGGAGACCCCCGGAGGCCTCCCATGTGCTTTCGCTGCAGAAGCAGTGGATATCTGCCTCATCAAGGACATCGAGAACCGTATCCCGACTGCCAAGGAGATCACAAGGAAGATGAGTGCCCTTGGAGGCCGAGAACTCTGAGGTCAGTCCTTTCCTATTGGATTTCTCACAAGGGATTGAAGCAGCCCAGTACCCTGCTCATAGGGTCTGGTGACCTGGGAACTTAAGCCAGGAGCCCCGGGAGGCACTCAGAGACAAAAGGATTGTAGGAGGAGCTTCCTCTAGTTCTTAACTAGTTCCAGCCTTGGCTCCCAGCCCTCTTACACCAACCATCAGGGTTGCTTGTGAGTCCCATGTAGAGTTAAATTCTTCCTCACTCACTAAGTTGTTGGGGATTTCCCTGCTCACCTACCTAAAACTTTTCTATTCTTCAATTGTTAAATGCAAAACTGTGCTTAACCTCTATAAACTGCAAAATTTAAATTGGGTTAAGAATCTCCCTGAAAAGCTTTTATCAATTTAAAACTGTTAATGCTAAACAAGATGTAACTGTAAAGAACTTTGATGTTATGTTTGAACTCAGCTGCTATGTATGTCAATGTTGGTCTTTACACTGTTCCTGTGCCACTCTGCTTTCGGTTAAATAATATTGTTTCTCCCCATTTTTCTACACTCCCAAGAGCATGTTTCCCCTACATACATCATTCAGGCCTAATTTTACAAAACACAGAAGGAGGATTTGTAGGAGGACATTGTGACCCGAAAAGGTCAGTGAGCACAGGACTACAGTTGGTTGGATAATATTTGGAGGAGAATAACCAAATGGCTACCTTTTGTATACCTTATTGGATATCATCTGCATATGTATATGAGAACACCTGGTGGAATATACAAGACAAAAGGAGTTCCAAACAAGCATTAATAGTTTTGTTGATAAGCTCAGCACTTCCTCCCTTATCCTATATGACCCTCAGAGTATAAAGTCTGATGCTACTAATAAACCTCGGCTTTTGACCATCAGTCGGGGGTCCACACGTGTTATTATCGGCTCCGTGCACCAAGTCCATCGCTGCGGGACAGCGACAATCAACCGAGTGGTTCTTGTGGGAGAACAACTCCATTTGGCTCACTAACGACACACACCATCAGGCTTCCAAGCAGCTCTCAAGGAAACTCAGTTTTCACACTCTATGCTTATTGCCCTTTCTGTGCCTAGGACTGAAATGAAGCTTGTTGAGCATCCCACACAAACGAATGCTCCACATGTGGGGTTCACATGCAACCAACTCCACATTCACAGGCAACTTCAGCGCCACAGCCGTTTTCAGATAGCCCTCAATGCAAAGGCTCTAGACGCAAATATTGGTGTGAGAGCTAATTCAATCAAGGAAACATTGCATGTTGGTGAAGGGCATATTGAAGAAGGATCAACCGAGTGGTTCTTGTGGGAGAACAACTCCATTTGGCTCACTAACTTCACACACCATCAGGCTTCCAAGCAGCTCTCAAGGAAATTCAGTTTTCACACTCTATGCTTAGTGCCCTTTGAGTGCATTATCTAGGAATGAACCTGGTAGAGCATCCCACACAAACGAATGCTGCACATGCGGGTTTCACATGCCACCAACTCCACATTCACAGGCAACTTCAGCGCCACAGCCGTTTTCAGATAGCCCTCAATGCAAAGGCTCTAGACGCAAATATTGGTGTGAGAGCTAATTCAATCAAGGAAACATTGCATGTTGGTGAAGGGCATATTGAAGAAGGATCAGCCGAGTGGTTCTTGTGGGAGAACAACTCCATTTGGCTCACTAACTTCACACACCATCAGGCTTCCAAGCAGCTCTCAAGGAAACTCAGTTTTCACACTCTATGCTTAGTGCCCTTTGAGTGCCTAGGACTGAAATGAAGCTTGTGAGCATCCCACACAAACCAATGCTCCACATGCGGGTTTCACATGCAACCAACTCCACATTCACAGGCAACTTCAGCGCCACAGCCGTTTTCAGATAGCCCTCAATGCAAAGGCTCTAGACGCAAATATTGGTGTGAGAGCTAATTCAACCAAGGAAACACTGCATGTTGGTGAAGGGCATATTGAAGAAGGATCAGCCGAGTGGTTCTTGGGGGAGAACAACTCCATTTGGCTCACTAACTTCACACACCATCAGGCTTCCAAGCAGCTCTCAAGGAAACTCAGTTTTCACACTCTATGCTTAGTGCCCTTTGAGTGCAGTATCTAGGAATGAACCTGGTAGAGCATCCCACACAAACGAATGCTCCACATGCGGGTTTCACATGCCACCAACTCCACATTCACAAGCAACTTCAGCGCCACAGCCGTTTTCAGATAGCCCTCAATGCAAAGGCTCTAGACGCAAATATTGGTGTGAGAGCTAATTCAATCAAGGAAACACTGCATGTTGGTGAAGGGCATATTGAAGAAGGATCAACTGTAGGAGGACATTGTGACCCGAAAAGGTCAGTGAGCACAGGACTACAGTTGGTTGGATAATATTTGGAGGAGAATAACCAAATGGCTACCTTTTGTATACCTTATTGGATATCATCTGCATATGTATATGAGAACACCTGGTGGAATATACAAGACAAAAGGAGTTCCAAACAAGCATTAATAGTTTTGTTGATAAGCTCAGCACTTCCTCCCTTATCCTATATGACCCTCAGAGTATAAAGTCTGATGCTACTAATAAACCTCGGCTTTTGACCATCAGTCGGGGGTCCACACGTGTTATTATCGGCTCCGTGCACCAAGTCCATCGCTGCGGGACAGCGACAACTGGCGCCTGAACAGGGACTTGAAAGAAGAAGAGAAAGTGCAGCGGAGACCCCCACAGAAAGTGGTGAGTGGGACAATGGGCCAGAACCAGTGTAGGGCACAGTCTTTTATCTCTCTTATGCAGAATTTTTTAGTGAAAAGTGGAACGAAGATAACTAGGCAGCAATTGCATTCTTATTTAGAGCTTGTTAGTGAATATAATCCTTGGTCTCCAGATGAATGGACACTAGAAACTGGACTTAAGAATTTTACTCAGAAAAATGGTGAAAAGGTCGGAAGGATAGAAGATATTCAAGTTAGTTTTTGGATTATATCGGCTTTAATTAGAGCTATTATTATAATTTTAGAAGGGGAATCTGCAAGAAATTCCTCTAAGGGGAGACACCCCCAAAATGTAGCTAAAAAAGAAGTGTTTCATAGTACGAACAAAGAAGAAAGAGAAAGGGAATCCTTAAGAGGTCCACCTAACAGGAAAGGACGCTGTAATATGGCTAAAAAAGAAACGCCTCATAGTACAGATGAGGAGGACAGCAAAGAGGAGCCCGTGAGAGATTTCCCTAACGGGAGACGCCACCGTAATGTGGCTAGGAAAGAAATGGCTTATACTACAAATGAAGATGAGAAAGAATGTGTGAGAGACCCTCCCACGAGGAGATGCCACTGTAACGCAGCTAAAAGAGAAAGGCCGTATACTACAGACGGGGAAATTAGGAAAAGAAAACTTGGAAGATGTTACCATAATGTGACTGAAAATGAAATCAGAACTAAGAAAAAGAAAATTTTCAGTGTTAAACCACAGGATTTCTCTAGTGAGGTAAATGAGGCTGGGATAAAGCAACAGTTAAATATCAGCCCATGCCGTCTTGCTCTTAAATCTGATCAAAAATGTTTCCAAATGACTGATGTTCCCCGGAGACCTCATGAATTCCGATTGCTTTTTCCAATCATACTTAGTCAAGAAAATAACCAACCTACCTATGAAAGCCTAGATGTTAATGCCATCATAGCTTTTAAAAAGGCTTGTGTGTCCTACGGACCTTCTTCTTCTTATGTGTGGGAATATTTAAATGGCTGGAGCCAGGGAGCAAACTGGATTCCTTATGATTTTGAAGTAATAGCAAAAATAGGGTTTTCTCCTTCTCAATATTTACAATGGAAAATGTGGAGAAGTGATGTGGCTAAAGAAAAACTGCTGTCCTTAGGAGCATCAGGTCGGCAACTCCCTGGTGGAGGACAACTGACTTATGATATGTTGGTTGGAGATGGACAGTGGGTTACTACAGAGCAACAGATACAGCTACCTCAAGCTGTGCTCATGCATATACGAGACGTAGCATTGTGGGCATGGGAGAAAACCGAAACTGGGTCTGAATTTGCAGGCAGTTATACAAAAGTCATTCAAGGAGCCAGAGAATCTTATGCTGATTTTGTAAGACGTTTGACAGACTCTATAGAAAAACAAGTTAGGGGAGAAGGCACTAGGAAATTGTTGTTAAAGCAACTGGCCTTTGATAATGCGAATGAGGACTGCCAGGCTGTTATTCGTCCTATAAAAGAAAGAGAGGATCTTCTGGGTTACCTGAAAGCCTGTCGCAACATAGGGACATTTAAGCACCTTGCCCGCCTAGCAGCACTTGAAACTTTTGCTATTCAAAAACAAATGAAGGCTAAATGTTTTAATTGTGGCAAGCCAGGACACCTTAGAAAAGATTGCCGAATGCTTCCTTCAACTCAAAAATACCCTGCGGATACTTTTAACAGTCACTCCCCTGGAATATGTCCTAAGTGCCAAAGAGGCCGACACTGGAAAAAAGAATGTAAATCCAAATTTGACCGTGATGGCAGATGCCTGTGGCCAGAAGACTCTGGGAGGGGTCAGCCCCAGGTCCCAAACATTCACAGGTTTACAAAATGGGAATCTGCAGAGAAGCTACAAACTTAAAACTGCCACTGTCTCACTGCCACTGTCTCATTGCCCCACCTGTGCTCCTCACCCTGCAAGTATAAATCCTGGAGGCTGAAATGCCAATCAGTTGTGGTGTATGCATGTTATTCATATAGTGCTCTTTCCTATACAGCATTGCTTAATCATGTATACTAATTTTTAAGTACAAGTCTTTATATTAAGTTAATTTTTATGTTCACTGCCTCATTACGTTCTCATTGTTTAAAATTAACAAAAGCGATGTTCTTGCTTTAAGGAGTGTTTGGGTGATGTCATTATATCATTATAAAGTGAATGTTTGCTGTTTTGTTTGTTAATGTACCCAAGTTGTAACCGCATGTCTTTTGGAATATCTTATAATGCTGAGGAAGCTGGCCTTCGGTTTAGTGGCTAGCTTTCACAATAATCACCAATTTCAAGGTCTTTTGTTGTGTTAGATGTTTAGCAAACTGACTTCATCTGTATATCCATTGCAACTTTTGGGAGCTTGGAATTCAAAGAAGATACTAGGCTTTTGTAAATCCTGAGGGTTTTTTGGGGGGACATTTAATAAAAATGTGAAATTTTATCATAAATAATTTGGTATAAAATTGAACTCGAACACTATTTGATTATTTCAAGGTATAAGTTAATGTGATATTCATTGTCTACAAAGTGTTTGCATGTATTAATTGCATGTATTAGTGTAATTCTTGTGTTTTTGGCTGGTTATCAAATCTCTCACTGCCTTTAATGTGTCAAGGTTTTGTATTTGTTTTAAAGATATTTGAGTGATGATCTCGCATCAATAACCAATTGTAATCTATCATGTTATGCTAATGTCAACAACAAATCTTGTTTCAGATATTTTTAGCTATCCTTAAAAAAGCATTTAAGAATTCAAAGGTTTCAAATCCTAGGGATTCCCTTGGTATTCTTACGAGGCCTCAAGAATGCCAACGGATCTATCTCCCGTTTTGTGGAGACAGTTGACCAGGCTATTGGATTATACTAAGATTATTGCCAAATAACAAATGGAGTAAAATTTTATTGTGTCAAAACGTTGTATACATCCATGGAGTTGTGAAGGTTTAATTTTAGCTTGCGTTGCTAATTATGTATTCTTAGCATGGCTGTATTGCTGGGAAGACTGAAATTTGCAATTTTAGATTGATGGAGGGATTTCATAGCATGATCAATGCTTTTGTCTGAGTTTCTCAGTTCAAAACTATTGACTTAATGGTTTCACTTACTGGTTTTTGGTGAACACTACTACTAAGCTTGTTTGAGAATAATATTTTCAAGTCTCCAAAAGTGTGTGTGTGTGTCTGTGTGTGTGCGCGCATACATGTGTGTCTTAACATTTTGTCCTTTGTAAAAAGTTGTTTCAAATTGTTATCATGTGTTGCTGTTTGTTTATCAAGAGCAGGTTGCCTTGGGGCTGTGGCAACCTGCAGCCACGCCCAGAGCTTTCTGATAGGATTGTAAAATCACAAAGATGTTAAAGTTATGCTTTAAAAGCAGAGGGGGGAATATGCTACCCCTGTAAATGCATTAATTTGGTCTTACTCACCTTAAATTTTGTTCAGATTTTGTCTCCTGGTGAGCACCAGCTCTGCGTCACTAGAGGCTGCTTGCAGGCCCAACACAAATGCCTTTGGTTTGATGGAGGGACCCAGCCACTCACAAGTGGAGAGATCCTGACCCCTTGCTAACTGTGGGAAGAGGGTTTGTTTGTGTTTTTTCAGAAACTGAGCTGCAGCCTGTGTGGGTGCCAGCTGGTAATGTAAAGCCCTGGACTCCATTCACCGGAGGAAGCGCCTGCAGTAAGACAAATTCGCGACTTCATTCTGAAAGATCCATCTCCATCAAGGAGACATTGGAGGAGGAGGAGGAGGCCAGACCCCTTCCAACACCGGGTGACGTGAGGGATCCTAAGAGATTGGTGCATCAAGCGCAACTGTCCTTGACATTATGATGCATTTGATAAACACTAATAATCCGTGGGAAAGGTTATGCTCTTGTCCCTAGAATTTCCTGATGGATCCTCAAAACTATGGCTCATCTGACCTCGAAAGTGCTGCAGCTCCCTTGAACTCAACACTGCCCCTGGAGAAGATGGAACCCCCAGTGGAGCGTCCTCTAAGAACTGAAAAGCTAAATTTCTTTAATATTCCTCTGGTTCCACTACAGGTCAGGAGTGCAGAGAAATTCTCCACCTTCTTAGAATGTTTGAGGAAGACTTTAAGTGTAACTTGTTATTTATAGATTTTAATGACCTTAGACATTAGAAAAGCCATAGAAATTTGTGGTGGCATCCAAGGACGACTCTGACACCCTCTTAAAGGAGGTTGTGTGTATAGAGCAAGGGGGATCTCAGGGTGGAGCAGGAGGATAAGAGGAGCCCTCTATCCTAGTCCCGGAGACCCCCGGAGGCCTCCCATGTGCTTTCGCTGCAGAAGCAGTGGATATCTGCCTCATCAAGGACATCGAGAACCGTATCCCGACTGCCAAGGAGATCACAAGGAAGATGAGTGCCCTTGGAGGCCGAGAACTCTGAGGTCAGTCCTTTCCTATTGGATTTCTCACAAGGGATTGAAGCAGCCCAGTACCCTGCTCATAGGGTCTGGTGACCTGGGAACTTAAGCCAGGAGCCCCGGGAGGCACTCAGAGACAAAAGGATTGTAGGAGGAGCTTCCTCTAGTTCTTAACTAGTTCCAGCCTTGGCTCCCAGCCCTCTTACACCAACCATCAGGGTTGCTTGTGAGTCCCATGTAGAGTTAAATTCTTCCTCACTCACTAAGTTGTTGGGGATTTCCCTGCTCACCTACCTAAAACTTTTCTATTCTTCAATTGTTAAATGCAAAACTGTGCTTAACCTCTATAAACTGCAAAATTTAAATTGGGTTAAGAATCTCCCTGAAAAGCTTTTATCAATTTAAAACTGTTAATGCTAAACAAGATGTAACTGTAAAGAACTTTGATGTTATGTTTGAACTCAGCTGCTATGTATGTCAATGTTGGTCTTTACACTGTTCCTGTGCCACTCTGCTTTCGGTTAAATAATATTGTTTCTCCCCATTTTTCTACACTCCCAAGAGCATGTTTCCCCTACATACATCATTCAGGCCTAATTTTACAAAACACAGAAGGAGGATTTGTAGGAGGACATTGTGACCCGAAAAGGTCAGTGAGCACAGGACTACAGTTGGTTGGATAATATTTGGAGGAGAATAACCAAATGGCTACCTTTTGTATACCTTATTGGATATCATCTGCATATGTATATGAGAACACCTGGTGGAATATACAAGACAAAAGGAGTTCCAAACAAGCATTAATAGTTTTGTTGATAAGCTCAGCACTTCCTCCCTTATCCTATATGACCCTCAGAGTATAAAGTCTGATGCTACTAATAAACCTCGGCTTTTGACCATCAGTCGGGGGTCCACGCGTGTTATTATCGGCTCCGTGCACCAAGTCCATCGCTGCGGGACAGCGACAATCAACCGAGTGGTTCTTGTGGGAGAACAACTCCATTTGGCTCACTAACGACACACACCATCAGGCTTCCAAGCAGCTCTCAAGGAAACTCAGTTTTCACACTCTATGCTTATTGCCCTTTCTGTGCCTAGGACTGAAATGAAGCTTGTTGAGCATCCCACACAAACGAATGCTCCACATGTGGGGTTCACATGCAACCAACTCCACATTCACAGGCAACTTCAGCGCCACAGCCGTTTTCAGATAGCCCTCAATGCAAAGGCTCTAGACGCAAATATTGGTGTGAGAGCTAATTCAATCAAGGAAACACTGCATGTTGGTGAAGGGCATATTGAAGAAGGATCAACCGAGTGGTTCTTGTGGGAGAACAACTCCATTTGGCTCACTAACTTCACACACCATCAGGCTTCCAAGCAGCTCTCAAGGAAATTCAGTTTTCACACTCTATGCTTAGTGCCCTTTGAGTGCATTATCTAGGAATGAACCTGGTAGAGCATCCCACACAAACGAATGCTGCACATGCGGGTTTCACATGCCACCAACTCCACATTCACAGGCAACTTCAGCGCCACAGCCGTTTTCAGATAGCCCTCAATGCAAAGGCTCTAGACGCAAATATTGGTGTGAGAGCTAATTCAATCAAGGAAACATTGCATGTTGGTGAAGGGCATATTGAAGAAGGATCAGCCGAGTGGTTCTTGTGGGAGAACAACTCCATTTGGCTCACTAACTTCACACACCATCAGGCTTCCAAGCAGCTCTCAAGGAAACTCAGTTTTCACACTCTATGCTTAGTGCCCTTTGAGTGCCTAGGACTGAAATGAAGCTTGTGAGCATCCCACACAAACCAATGCTCCACATGCGGGTTTCACATGCAACCAACTCCACATTCACAGGCAACTTCAGCGCCACAGCCGTTTTCAGATAGCCCTCAATGCAAAGGCTCTAGACGAAAAATATTGGTGTGAGAGCTAATTCAACCAAGGAAACACTGCATGTTGGTGAAGGGCATATTGAAGAAGGATCAGCCGAGTGGTTCTTGGGGGAGAACAACTCCATTTGGCTCACTAACTTCACACACCATCAGGCTTCCAAGCAGCTCTCAAGGAAACTCAGTTTTCACACTCTATGCTTAGTGCCCTTTGAGTGTATTATCTAGGAATGAACCTGGTAGAGCATCCCACACAAACGAATGCTCCACATGCGGGTTTCACATGCCACCAACTCCACATTCACAGGCAACTTCAGCGCCACAGCCGTTTTCAGATAGCCCTCAATGCAAAGGCTCTAGACGCAAATATTGGTGTGAGAGCTAATTCAATTAAGGAAACACTGCATGTTGGTGAAGGGCATATTGAAGAAGGATCACCCGAGTGGTTCTTGTGGGAGAACAACTCCATTTGGCTCACTAACGTCACACACCATCAGGCTTCCAAGCAGCTCTCAAGGAAACTCAGTTTTCACACTCTATGCTTAGTGCCCTTTGAGTGCCTAGGACTGAAATGAAGCGTGGTGAGCATCCCACACAAACGAATGCTCCACATGCGGGTTTCACATGCCACCAACTCCACATTCACAGGCAACTTCAGTGCCACAGCCGTTTTCAGATAGCCCTCAATGCAAAGGCTCTAGACGCAAATATTGGTGTGAGAGCTAATTCAATCAAGGAAACACTGCATGTTGGTGAAGGGCATATTGAAGAAGGATCAGCAGAGTGGTTCTTGCGGGAGAACAACTCCATTTGGCTCACTAACTTCACACACCATCAGGCTTCCAAGCAGCTCTCAAGGAAACTCAGTTTTCACACTCTATGCTTAGTGCCCTTTGAGTGCATTATCTAGGAATGAACCTGGTAGAGCATCCCACACAAACGAATGCTCCACATGCGGGTTTCACATGCCACCAACTCCACATTCACAGGCAACTTCAGCACCACAGCCGTTTTCAGATAGCCCTCAATGCAAAGGCTCTAGACGCAAATATTGGTGTGAGAGCAAATTCAATTAAGGAAACACTGCATGTTGGTGAAGGGCATATTGAAGAAGGATCAGCCGAGTGGTTCTTGTGGGAGAACAACTCCATTTGGCTCACTAACTTCACACCATCAGGCTTCCAAGCAGCTCTCAAGGAAACTCAGTTTTCACACTCTATGCTTAGGGCCCTTTGAGTGCCTAGGACTGAAATGAATCTGGTAGAGCATCCCACACAAACGAATGCTGCACATGCGGGTTTCACATGCCACCAACTCCACATTCTCAGGCAACTTCAGTGCCACAGCCGTTTTCAGATAGGCCTCAATGCAAAGGCTCTAGACGAAAAATATTGGTGTGAGAGCTAATTCAACCAAGGAAACACTGCATGTTGGTGAAGGGCATATTGAAGAAGGATCAGCCGAGTGGTTCTTGGGGGAGAACAACTCCATTTGGCTCACTAACTTCACACACCATCAGGCTTCCAAGCAGCTCTCAAGGAAACTCAGTTTTCACACTCTATGCTTAGTGCCCTTTGAGTGTATTATCTAGGAATGAACCTGGTAGAGCATCCCACACAAACGAATGCTCCACATGCGGGTTTCACATGCCACCAACTCCACATTCACAGGCAACTTCAGCGCCACAGCCGTTTTCAGATAGCCCTCAATGCAAAGGCTCTAGACGCAAATATTGGTGTGAGAGCTAATTCAATTAAGGAAACACTGCATGTTGGTGAAGGGCATATTGAAGAAGGATCACCCGAGTGGTTCTTGTGGGAGAACAACTCCATTTGGCTCACTAACGTCACACACCATCAGGCTTCCAAGCAGCTCTCAAGGAAACTCAGTTTTCACACTCTATGCTTAGTGCCCTTTGAGTGCCTAGGACTGAAATGAAGCGTGGTGAGCATCCCACACAAACGAATGCTCCACATGCGGGTTTCACATGCCACCAACTCCACATTCACAGGCAACTTCAGTGCCACAGCCGTTTTCAGATAGCCCTCAATGCAAAGGCTCTAGACGCAAATATTGGTGTGAGAGCTAATTCAATCAAGGAAACACTGCATGTTGGTGAAGGGCATATTGAAGAAGGATCAGCAGAGTGGTTCTTGCGGGAGAACAACTCCATTTGGCTCACTAACTTCACACACCATCAGGCTTCCAAGCAGCTCTCAAGGAAACTCAGTTTTCACACTCTATGCTTAGTGCCCTTTGAGTGCATTATCTAGGAATGAACCTGGTAGAGCATCCCACACAAACGAATGCTCCACATGCGGGTTTCACATGCCACCAACTCCACATTCACAGGCAACTTCAGCACCACAGCCGTTTTCAGATAGCCCTCAATGCAAAGGCTCTAGACGCAAATATTGGTGTGAGAGCAAATTCAATTAAGGAAACACTGCATGTTGGTGAAGGGCATATTGAAGAAGGATCAGCCGAGTGGTTCTTGTGGGAGAACAACTCCATTTGGCTCACTAACTTCACACCATCAGGCTTCCAAGCAGCTCTCAAGGAAACTCAGTTTTCACACTCTATGCTTAGGGCCCTTTGAGTGCCTAGGACTGAAATGAATCTGGTAGAGCATCCCACACAAACGAATGCTGCACATGCGGGTTTCACATGCCACCAACTCCACATTCTCAGGCAACTTCAGTGCCACAGCCGTTTTCAGATAGGCCTCAATGCAAAGGCTCTAGACGCAAATATTGGTGTGAGAGCTAATTCAATCAAGGAAACACTGCATGTTGGTGAAGGGCATATTGAAGAAGGATCAGCCGAGTGGTTCTTGGGGGAGAACAACTCCATTTGGCTCACTAACTTCACACACCATCAGGCTTCCAAGCAGCTCTCAAGGAAACTCAGTTTTCACACTCTATGCTTAGTGCCCTTTGAATGCATTATCTAGGAATGAACCTGGTAGAGCATCCCACACAAATGAATGCTCCACATGCGGGTTTCACATGCCACCAACTCCACATTCACAGGCAACTTCAGCGCCACAGCCGTTTTCAGATAGCCCTCAATGCAAAGGCTCTAGACGCAAATATTGGTGTGAGAGCTAATTCAATCAAGGAAACACTGCATGTTGGTGAAGGGCATATTGAAGAAGGATCAGCCGAGTGGTTCTTGTGGGAGAACAACTCCATTTGGCTCACTAACTTCACACACCATCAGGCTTCCAAGCAGCTCTCAAGGAAACTCAGTTGTCACACTCTATGCTTAGTGCCCTTTGAGTGCATTATCTAGGAATGAACCTGGTAGAGCATCCCACACAAACGAATGCTCCACATGCGGGTTTCACATGCCACCAACTCCACATTCACAGGCAACTTCAGCGCCACAGCCGTTTTCAGATAGCCCTCAATGCAAAGGCTCTAGACGCAAATATTGGCGTGAGAGCTAATTCAATTAAGGAAACACTGCATGTTGGTGAAGGGCATATTGAAGAAGGATCAGCCGAGTGATTCTTGTGGGAGAACAACTCCATTTGGCTCACTAACTTCACACACCATCAGGCTTCCAAGCAGCTCTCAAGGAAACTCAGTTTTCACACTCTATGCTTAGTGCCCTTTGAGTGCCTAGGACTGAAATGAATCTGGTAGAGCATCCCACACAAACCAATGCTCCACATGCGGGTTTCACATGCCACCAACTCCACATTCACAGGCAACTTCAGTGCCACAGCCGTTTTCAGATAGGCCTCAATGCAAAGGCTCTAGACGCAAATATTGGTGTGAGAGCTAATTCAATCAAGGAAACACTGCATGTTGGTGAAGGGCATATTGAAGAAGGATCAGCCGAGTGGTTCTTGTGGGAGAACAACTCCATTTGGCTCACTAACTTCACACACCATCAGGCTTCCAAGCAGCTCTCAAGGAAACTCAGTTTTCACACTCTATGCTTAGTGCCCTTTGAGTGCATTATCTAGGAATGAACCTGGTAGAGCATCCCACACAAACCAATGCTGCACATGCGGGTTTCACATGCCACCAACTCCACATTCACAGGCAACTTCAGCGCCACAGCCGTTTTCAGATAGCCCTCAATGCAAAGGCTCTAGACGCAAATATTGGTGTGAGAGCTAATTCAATCAAGGAAACACTGCATGTTGGTGAAGGGCATATTGAAGAAGGATCAGCCGAGTGGTTCTTGTGGGAGAACAACTCCATTTGGCTCACTAACTTCACACACCATCAGGCTTCCAAGCAGCTCTCAAGGAAACTCAGTTGTCACACTCTATTCTTAGTGCCCTTTGAGTGCATTATCTAGGAATGAACCTGGTAGAGCATCCCACACAAACGAATGCTGCACATGCGGGTTTCACATGCCACCAACTCCACATTCACAGGCAACTTCAGCGCCACAGCCGTTTTCAGATAGCCCTCAATGCAAAGGCTCTAGACGCAAATATTGGTGTGAGAGCTAATTCAATCAAGGAAACACTGCATGTTGGTGAAGGGCATATTGAAGAAGGATCAGCCGAGTGGTTCTTGTGGGAGAACAACTCCATTTGGCTCACTAACTTCACACACCATCAGGCTTCCAAGCAGCTCTCAAGGAAACTCAGTTTTCACACTCTATGCTTAGTGCCCTTTGAGTGCAGTATCTAGGAATGAACCTGGTAGAGCATCCCACACAAACGAATGCTCCACATGCGGGTTTCACATGCCACCAACTCCACATTCACAAGCAACTTCAGCGCCACAGCCGTTTTCAGATAGCCCTCAATGCAAAGGCTCTAGACGCAAATATTGGTGTGAGAGCTAATTCAATCAAGGAAACACTGCATGTTGGTGAAGGGCATATTGAAGAAGGATCAACTGTAGGAGGACATTGTGACCCGAAAAGGTCAGTGAGCACAGGACTACAGTTGGTTGGATAATATTTGGAGGAGAATAACCAAATGGCTACCTTTTGTATACCTTATTGGATATCATCTGCATATGTATATGAGAACACCTGGTGGAATATACAAGACAAAAGGAGTTCCAAACAAGCATTAATAGTTTTGTTGATAAGCTCAGCACTTCCTCCCTTATCCTATATGACCCTCAGAGTATAAAGTCTGATGCTACTAATAAACCTCGGCTTTTGACCATCAGTCAGGGGTCCACGCGTGTTATTATCGGCTCCGTGCACCAAGTCCATCGCTGCGGGACAGCGACAGCTGGCGCCTGAACAGGGACTTGAAAGAAGAAGAGAAAGTGCAGCGGAGACCCCCACAGAAAGTGGTGAGTGGGACAATGGGCCAGAACCAGTGTAGGGCACAGTCTTTTATCTCTCTTATGCAGAATTTTTTAGTGAAAAGTGGAACGAAGATAACTAGGCAGCAATTGCATTCTTATTTAGAGCTTGTTAGTGAATATAATCCTTGGTCTCCAGATGAATGGACACTAGAAACTGGACTTAAGAATTTTACTCAGAAAAATGGTGAAAAGGTCGGAAGGATAGAAGATATTCAAGTTAGTTTTTGGATTATATCGGCTTTAATTAGAGCTATTATTATAATTTTAGAAGGGGAATCTGCAAGAAATTCCTCTAAGGGGAGACACCCCCAAAATGTAGCTAAAAAAGAAGTGTTTCATAGTACGAACAAAGAAGAAAGAGAAAGGGAATCCTTAAGAGGTCCACCTAACAGGAAAGGACGCTGTAATATGGCTAAAAAAGAAACGCCTCATAGTACAGATGAGGAGGACAGCAAAGAGGAGCCCGTGAGAGATTTCCCTAACGGGAGACGCCACCGTAATGTGGCTAGGAAAGAAATGGCTTATACTACAAATGAAGATGAGAAAGAATGTGTGAGAGACCCTCCCACGAGGAGATGCCACTGTAACGCAGCTAAAAGAGAAAGGCCGTATACTACAGACGGGGAAATTAGGAAAAGAAAACTTGGAAGATGTTACCATAATGTGACTGAAAATGAAATCAGAACTAAGAAAAAGAAAATTTTCAGTGTTAAACCACAGGATTTCTCTAGTGAGGTAAATGAGGCTGGGATAAAGCAACAGTTAAATATCAGCCCATGCCGTCTTGCTCTTAAATCTGATCAAAAATGTTTCCAAATGACTGATGTTCCCCGGAGACCTCATGAATTCCGATTGCTTTTTCCAATCATACTTAGTCAAGAAAATAACCAACCTACCTATGAAAGCCTAGATGTTAATGCCATCATAGCTTTTAAAAAGGCTTGTGTGTCCTGCGGACCTTCTTCTTCTTATGTGTGGGAATATTTAAATGGCTGGAGCCAGGGAGCAAACTGGATTCCTTATGATTTTGAAGTAATAGCAAAAATAGGGTTTTCTCCTTCTCAATATTTACAATGGAAAATGTGGAGAAGTGATGTGGCTAAAGAAAAACTGCTGTCCTTAGGAGCATCAGGTCGGCAACTCCCTGGTGGAGGACAACTGACTTATGATATGTTGGTTGGAGATGGACAGTGGGTTACTACAGAGCAACAGATACAGCTACCTCAAGCTGTGCTCATGCATATACGAGACGTAGCATTGTGGGCATGGGAGAAAACCGAAACTGGGTCTGAATTTGCAGGCAGTTATACAAAAGTCATTCAAGGAGCCAGAGAATCTTATGCTGATTTTGTAAGACGTTTGACAGACTCTATAGAAAAACAAGTTAGGGGAGAAGGCACTAGGAAATTGTTGTTAAAGCAACTGGCCTTTGATAATGCGAATGAGGACTGCCAGGCTGTTATTCGTCCTATAAAAGAAAGAGAGGATCTTCTGGGTTACCTGAAAGCCTGTCGCAACATAGGGACATTTAAGCACCTTGCCCGCCTAGCAGCACTTGAAACTTTTGCTATTCAAAAACAAATGAAGGCTAAATGTTTTAATTGTGGCAAGCCAGGACACCTTAGAAAAGATTGCCGAATGCTTCCTTCAACTCAAAAATACCCTGCGGATACTTTTAACAGTCACTCCCCTGGAATATGTCCTAAGTGCCAAAGAGGCCGACACTGGAAAAAAGAATGTAAATCCAAATTTGACCGTGATGGCAGATGCCTGTGGCCAGAAGACTCTGGGAGGGGTCAGCCCCAGGTCCCAAACATTCACAGGTTTACAAAATGGGAATCTGCAGAGAAGCTACAAACTTAAAACTGCCACTGTCTCACTGCCACTGTCTCATTGCCCCACCTGTGCTCCTCACCCTGCAAGTATAAATCCTGGAGGCTGAAATGCCAATCAGTTGTGGTGTATGCATGTTATTCATATAGTGCTCTTTCCTATACAGCATTGCTTAATCATGTATACTAATTTTTAAGTACAAGTCTTTATATTAAGTTAATTTTTATGTTCACTGCCTCATTACGTTCTCATTGTTTAAAATTAACAAAAGCGATGTTCTTGCTTTAAGGAGTGTTTGGGTGATGTCATTATATCATTATAAAGTGAATGTTTGCTGTTTTGTTTGTTAATGTACCCAAGTTGTAACCGCATGTCTTTTGGAATATCTTATAATGCTGAGGAAGCTGGCCTTCGGTTTAGTGGCTAGCTTTCACAATAATCACCAATTTCAAGGTCTTTTGTTGTGTTAGATGTTTAGCAAACTGACTTCATCTGTATATCCATTGCAACTTTTGGGAGCTTGGAATTCAAAGAAGATACTAGGCTTTTGTAAATCCTGAGGGTTTTTTGGGGGGACATTTAATAAAAATGTGAAATTTTATCATAAATAATTTGGTATAAAATTGAACTCGAACACTATTTGATTATTTCAAGGTATAAGTTAATGTGATATTCATTGTCTACAAAGTGTTTGCATGTATTAATTGCATGTATTAGTGTAATTCTTGTGTTTTTGGCTGGTTATCAAATCTCTCACTGCCTTTAATGTGTCAAGGTTTTGTATTTGTTTTAAAGATATTTGAGTGATGATCTCGCATCAATAACCAATTGTAATCTATCATGTTATGCTAATGTCAACAACAAATCTTGTTTCAGATATTTTTAGCTATCCTTAAAAAAGCATTTAAGAATTCAAAGGTTTCAAATCCTAGGGATTCCCTTGGTATTCTTACGAGGCCTCAAGAATGCCAACGGATCTATCTCCCGTTTTGTGGAGACAGTTGACCAGGCTATTGGATTATACTAAGATTATTGCCAAATAACAAATGGAGTAAAATTTTATTGTGTCAAAACGTTGTATACATCCATGGAGTTGTGAAGGTTTAATTTTAGCTTGCGTTGCTAATTATGTATTCTTAGCATGGCTGTATTGCTGGGAAGACTGAAATTTGCAATTTTAGATTGATGGAGGGATTTCATAGCATGATCAATGCTTTTGTCTGAGTTTCTCAGTTCAAAACTATTGACTTAATGGTTTCACTTACTGGTTTTTGGTGAACACTACTACTAAGCTTGTTTGAGAATAATATTTTCAAGTCTCCAAAAGTGTGTGTGTGTGTCTGTGTGTGTGCGCGCATACATGTGTGTCTTAACATTTTGTCCTTTGTAAAAAGTTGTTTCAAATTGTTATCATGTGTTGCTGTTTGTTTATCAAGAGCAGGTTGCCTTGGGGCTGTGGCAACCTGCAGCCACGCCCAGAGCTTTCTGATAGGATTGTAAAATCACAAAGATGTTAAAGTTATGCTTTAAAAGCAGAGGGGGGAATATGCTACCCCTGTAAATGCATTAATTTGGTCTTACTCACCTTAAATTTTGTTCAGATTTTGTCTCCTGGTGAGCACCAGCTCTGCGTCACTAGAGGCTGCTTGCAGGCCCAACACAAATGCCTTTGGTTTGATGGAGGGACCCAGCCACTCACAAGTGGAGAGATCCTGACCCCTTGCTAACTGTGGGAAGAGGGTTTGTTTGTGTTTTTTCAGAAACTGAGCTGCAGCCTGTGTGGGTGCCAGCTGGTAATGTAAAGCCCTGGACTCCATTCACCGGAGGAAGCGCCTGCAGTAAGACAAATTCGCGACTTCATTCTGAAAGATCCATCTCCATCAAGGAGACATTGGAGGAGGAGGAGGAGGCCAGACCCCTTCCAACACCGGGTGACGTGAGGGATCCTAAGAGATTGGTGCATCAAGCGCAACTGTCCTTGACATTATGATGCATTTGATAAACACTAATAATCCGTGGGAAAGGTTATGCTCTTGTCCCTAGAATTTCCTGATGGATCCTCAAAACTATGGCTCATCTGACCTCGAAAGTGCTGCAGCTCCCTTGAACTCAACACTGCCCCTGGAGAAGATGGAACCCCCAGTGGAGCGTCCTCTAAGAACTGAAAAGCTAAATTTCTTTAATATTCCTCTGGTTCCACTACAGGTCAGGAGTGCAGAGAAATTCTCCACCTTCTTAGAATGTTTGAGGAAGACTTTAAGTGTAACTTGTTATTTATAGATTTTAATGACCTTAGACATTAGAAAAGCCATAGAAATTTGTGGTGGCATCCAAGGACGACTCTGACACCCTCTTAAAGGAGGTTGTGTGTATAGAGCAAGGGGGATCTCAGGGTGGAGCAGGAGGATAAGAGGAGCCCTCTATCCTAGTCCCGGAGACCCCCGGAGGCCTCCCATGTGCTTTCGCTGCAGAAGCAGTGGATATCTGCCTCATCAAGGACATCGAGAACCGTATCCCGACTGCCAAGGAGATCACAAGGAAGATGAGTGCCCTTGGAGGCCGAGAACTCTGAGGTCAGTCCTTTCCTATTGGATTTCTCACAAGGGATTGAAGCAGCCCAGTACCCTGCTCATAGGGTCTGGTGACCTGGGAACTTAAGCCAGGAGCCCCGGGAGGCACTCAGAGACAAAAGGATTGTAGGAGGAGCTTCCTCTAGTTCTTAACTAGTTCCAGCCTTGGCTCCCAGCCCTCTTACACCAACCATCAGGGTTGCTTGTGAGTCCCATGTAGAGTTAAATTCTTCCTCACTCACTAAGTTGTTGGGGATTTCCCTGCTCACCTACCTAAAACTTTTCTATTCTTCAATTGTTAAATGCAAAACTGTGCTTAACCTCTATAAACTGCAAAATTTAAATTGGGTTAAGAATCTCCCTGAAAAGCTTTTATCAA
Organism: Ochotona princeps; assembly: GCF_030435755.1. Classification (NCBI taxonomy): domain Eukaryota; kingdom Metazoa; phylum Chordata; class Mammalia; order Lagomorpha; family Ochotonidae; genus Ochotona; species Ochotona princeps. The sequence goes on along the minus strand of NW_026698864.1, from coordinate 14,743 downwards.
TTTAAAACTGTTAATGCTAAACAAGATGTAACTGTAAAGAACTTTGATGTTATGTTTGAACTCAGCTGCTATGTATGTCAATGTTGGTCTTTACACTGTTCCTGTGCCACTCTGCTTTCGGTTAAATAATATTGTTTCTCCCCATTTTTCTACACTCCCAAGAGCATGTTTCCCCTACATACATCATTCAGGCCTAATTTTACAAAACACAGAAGGAGGATTTGTAGGAGGACATTGTGACCCGAAAAGGTCAGTGAGCACAGGACTACAGTTGGTTGGATAATATTTGGAGGAGAATAACCAAATGGCTACCTTTTGTATACCTTATTGGATATCATCTGCATATGTATATGAGAACACCTGGTGGAATATACAAGACAAAAGGAGTTCCAAACAAGCATTAATAGTTTTGTTGATAAGCTCAGCACTTCCTCCCTTATCCTATATGACCCTCAGAGTATAAAGTCTGATGCTACTAATAAACCTCGGCTTTTGACCATCAGTCGGGGGTCCACGCGTGTTATTATCGGCTCCGTGCACCAAGTCCATCGCTGCGGGACAGCGACAATCAACCGAGTGGTTCTTGTGGGAGAACAACTCCATTTGGCTCACTAACGACACACACCATCAGGCTTCCAAGCAGCTCTCAAGGAAACTCAGTTTTCACACTCTATGCTTATTGCCCTTTCTGTGCCTAGGACTGAAATGAAGCTTGTTGAGCATCCCACACAAACGAATGCTCCACATGTGGGGTTCACATGCAACCAACTCCACATTCACAGGCAACTTCAGCGCCACAGCCGTTTTCAGATAGCCCTCAATGCAAAGGCTCTAGACGCAAATATTGGTGTGAGAGCTAATTCAATCAAGGAAACACTGCATGTTGGTGAAGGGCATATTGAAGAAGGATCAACCGAGTGGTTCTTGTGGGAGAACAACTCCATTTGGCTCACTAACTTCACACACCATCAGGCTTCCAAGCAGCTCTCAAGGAAATTCAGTTTTCACACTCTATGCTTAGTGCCCTTTGAGTGCATTATCTAGGAATGAACCTGGTAGAGCATCCCACACAAACGAATGCTGCACATGCGGGTTTCACATGCCACCAACTCCACATTCACAGGCAACTTCAGCGCCACAGCCGTTTTCAGATAGCCCTCAATGCAAAGGCTCTAGACGCAAATATTGGTGTGAGAGCTAATTCAATCAAGGAAACATTGCATGTTGGTGAAGGGCATATTGAGTAAGGATCAGCCGAGTGGTTCTTGTGGGAGAACAACTCCATTTGGCTCACTAACGACACACACCATCAGGCTTCCAAGCAGCTCTCAAGGAAACTCAGTTTTCACACTCTATGCTTAGTGCCCTTTGAGTGCCTAGGACTGAAATGAAGCTTGTGAGCATCCCACACAAACCAATGCTCCACATGCGGGTTTCACATGCAACCAACTCCACATTCACAGGCAACTTCAGCGCCACAGCCGTTTTCAGATAGCCCTCAATGCAAAGGCTCTAGACGCAAATATTGGTGTGAGAGCTAATTCAACCAAGGAAACACTGCATGTTGGTGAAGGGCATATTGAAGAAGGATCAGCCGAGTGGTTCTTGGGGGAGAACAACTCCATTTGGCTCACTAACTTCACACACCATCAGGCTTCCAAGCAGCTCTCAAGGAAACTCAGTTTTCACACTCTATGCTTAGTGCCCTTTGAGTGCATTATCTAGGAATGAACCTGGTAGAGCATCCCACACAAACGAATGCTCCACATGCGGGTTTCACATGCCACCAACTCCACATTCACAGGCAACTTCAGCGCCACAGCCGTTTTCAGATAGCCCTCAATGCAAAGGCTCTAGACGCAAATATTGGTGTGAGAGCTAATTCAATTAAGGAAACACTGCATGTTGGTGAAGGGCATATTGAAGAAGGATCACCCGAGTGGTTCTTGTGGGAGAACAACTCCATTTGGCTCACTAACGTCACACACCATCAGGCTTCCAAGCAGCTCTCAAGGAAACTCAGTTTTCACACTCTATGCTTAGTGCCCTTTGAGTGCCTAGGACTGAAATGAAGCGTGGTGAGCATCCCACACAAACGAATGCTCCACATGCGGGTTTCACATGCCACCAACTCCACATTCACAGGCAACTTCAGTGCCACAGCCGTTTTCAGATAGCCCTCAATGCAAAGGCTCTAGACGCAAATATTGGTGTGAGAGCTAATTCAATCAAGGAAACACTGCATGTTGGTGAAGGGCATATTGAAGAAGGATCAGCAGAGTGGTTCTTGCGGGAGAACAACTCCATTTGGCTCACTAACTTCACACACCATCAGGCTTCCAAGCAGCTCTCAAGGAAACTCAGTTTTCACACTCTATGCTTAGTGCCCTTTGAGTGCATTATCTAGGAATGAACCTGGTAGAGCATCCCACACAAACGAATGCTCCACATGCGGGTTTCACATGCCACCAACTCCACATTCACAGGCAACTTCAGCACCACAGCCGTTTTCAGATAGCCCTCAATGCAAAGGCTCTAGACGCAAATATTGGTGTGAGAGCAAATTCAATTAAGGAAACACTGCATGTTGGTGAAGGGCATATTGAAGAAGGATCAGCCGAGTGGTTCTTGTGGGAGAACAACTCCATTTGGCTCACTAACTTCACACCATCAGGCTTCCAAGCAGCTCTCAAGGATACTCAGTTTTCACACTCTATGCTTAGTGCCCTTTGAGTGCCTAGGACTGAAATGAATCTGGTAGAGCATCCCACACAAACGAATGCTGCACATGCGGGTTTCACATGCCACCAACTCCACATTCTCAGGCAACTTCAGTGCCACAGCCGTTTTCAGATAGGCCTCAATGCAAAGGCTCTAGACGCAAATATTGGTGTGAGAGCTAATTCAATCAAGGAAACACTGCATGTTGGTGAAGGGCATATTGAAGAAGGATCAGCCGAGTGGTTCTTGGGGGAGAACAACTCCATTTGGCTCACTAACTTCACACACCATCAGGCTTCCAAGCAGCTCTCAAGGAAACTCAGTTTTCACACTCTATGCTTAGTGCCCTTTGAATGCATTATCTAGGAATGAACCTGGTAGAGCATCCCACACAAATGAATGCTCCACATGCGGGTTTCACATGCCACCAACTCCACATTCACAGGCAACTTCAGCGCCACAGCCGTTTTCAGATAGCCCTCAATGCAAAGGCTCTAGACGCAAATATTGGTGTGAGAGCTAATTCAATCAAGGAAACACTGCATGTTGGTGAAGGGCATATTGAAGAAGGATCAGCCGAGTGGTTCTTGTGGGAGAACAACTCCATTTGGCTCACTAACTTCACACACCATCAGGCTTCCAAGCAGCTCTCAAGGAAACTCAGTTGTCACACTCTATGCTTAGTGCCCTTTGAGTGCATTATCTAGGAATGAACCTGGTAGAGCATCCCACACAAACGAATGCTCCACATGCGGGTTTCACATGCCACCAACTCCACATTCACAGGCAACTTCAGCGCCACAGCCGTTTTCAGATAGCCCTCAATGCAAAGGCTCTAGACGCAAATATTGTCGTGAGAGCTAATTCAATCAAGGAAACACTGCATGTTGGTGAAGGGCATATTGAAGAAGGATCAGCCGAGTGATTCTTGTGGGAGAACAACTCCATTTGGCTCACTAACTTCACACACCATCAGGCTTCCAAGCAGCTCTCAAGGAAACTCAGTTTTCACACTCTATGCTTAGTGCCCTTTGAGTGCCTAGGACTGAAATGAATCTGGTAGAGCATCCCACACAAACCAATGCTCCACATGCGGGTTTCACATGCCACCAACTCCACATTCACAGGCAACTTCAGTGCCACAGCCGTTTTCAGATAGGCCTCAATGCAAAGGCTCTAGACGCAAATATTGGTGTGAGAGCTAATTCAATCAAGGAAACACTGCATGTTGGTGAAGGGCATATTGAAGAAGGATCAGCCGAGTGGTTCTTGTGGGAGAACAACTCCATTTGGCTCACTAACTTCACACACCATCAGGCTTCCAAGCAGCTCTCAAGGAAACTCAGTTTTCACACTCTATGCTTAGTGCCCTTTGAGTGCATTATCTAGGAATGAACCTGGTAGAGCATCCCACACAAACCAATGCTGCACATGCGGGTTTCACATGCCACCAACTCCACATTCACAGGCAACTTCAGCGCCACAGCCGTTTTCAGATAGCCCTCAATGCAAAGGCTCTAGACGCAAATATTGGTGTGAGAGCTAATTCAATCAAGGAAACACTGCATGTTGGTGAAGGGCATATTGAAGAAGGATCAGCCGAGTGGTTCTTGTGGGAGAACAACTCCATTTGGCTCACTAACTTCACACACCATCAGGCTTCCAAGCAGCTCTCAAGGAAACTCAGTTGTCACACTCTATTCTTAGTGCCCTTTGAGTGCATTATCTAGGAATGAACCTGGTAGAGCATCCCACACAAACGAATGCTGCACATGCGGGTTTCACATGCCACCAACTCCACATTCACAGGCAACTTCAGCGCCACAGCCGTTTTCAGATAGCCCTCAATGCAAAGGCTCTAGACGCAAATATTGGTGTGAGAGCTAATTCAATCAAGGAAACACTGCATGTTGGTGAAGGGCATATTGAAGAAGGATCAGCCGAGTGGTTCTTGTGGGAGAACAACTCCATTTGGCTCACTAACTTCACACACCATCAGGCTTCCAAGCAGCTCTCAAGGAAACTCAGTTTTCACACTCTATGCTTAGTGCCCTTTGAGTGCAGTATCTAGGAATGAACCTGGTAGAGCATCCCACACAAACGAATGCTCCACATGCGGGTTTCACATGCCACCAACTCCACATTCACAAGCAACTTCAGCGCCACAGCCGTTTTCAGATAGCCCTCAATGCAAAGGCTCTAGACGCAAATATTGGTGTGAGAGCTAATTCAATCAAGGAAACACTGCATGTTGGTGAAGGGCATATTGAAGAAGGATCAACTGTAGGAGGACATTGTGACCCGAAAAGGTCAGTGAGCACAGGACTACAGTTGGTTGGATAATATTTGGAGGAGAATAACCAAATGGCTACCTTTTGTATACCTTATTGGATATCATCTGCATATGTATATGAGAACACCTGGTGGAATATACAAGACAAAAGGAGTTCCAAACAAGCATTAATAGTTTTGTTGATAAGCTCAGCACTTCCTCCCTTATCCTATATGACCCTCAGAGTATAAAGTCTGATGCTACTAATAAACCTCGGCTTTTGACCATCAGTCAGGGGTCCACGCGTGTTATTATCGGCTCCGTGCACCAAGTCCATCGCTGCGGGACAGCGACAGCTGGCGCCTGAACAGGGACTTGAAAGAAGAAGAGAAAGTGCAGCGGAGACCCCCACAGAAAGTGGTGAGTGGGACAATGGGCCAGAACCAGTGTAGGGCACAGTCTTTTATCTCTCTTATGCAGAATTTTTTAGTGAAAAGTGGAACGAAGATAACTAGGCAGCAATTGCATTCTTATTTAGAGCTTGTTAGTGAATATAATCCTTGGTCTCCAGATGAATGGACACTAGAAACTGGACTTAAGAATTTTACTCAGAAAAATGGTGAAAAGGTCGGAAGGATAGAAGATATTCAAGTTAGTTTTTGGATTATATCGGCTTTAATTAGAGCTATTATTATAATTTTAGAAGGGGAATCTGCAAGAAATTCCTCTAAGGGGAGACACCCCCAAAATGTAGCTAAAAAAGAAGTGTTTCATAGTACGAACAAAGAAGAAAGAGAAAGGGAATCCTTAAGAGGTCCACCTAACAGGAAAGGACGCTGTAATATGGCTAAAAAAGAAACGCCTCATAGTACAGATGAGGAGGACAGCAAAGAGGAGCCCGTGAGAGATTTCCCTAACGGGAGACGCCACCGTAATGTGGCTAGGAAAGAAATGGCTTATACTACAAATGAAGATGAGAAAGAATGTGTGAGAGACCCTCCCACGAGGAGATGCCACTGTAACGCAGCTAAAAGAGAAAGGCCGTATACTACAGACGGGGAAATTAGGAAAAGAAAACTTGGAAGATGTTACCATAATGTGACTGAAAATGAAATCAGAACTAAGAAAAAGAAAATTTTCAGTGTTAAACCACAGGATTTCTCTAGTGAGGTAAATGAGGCTGGGATAAAGCAACAGTTAAATATCAGCCCATGCCGTCTTGCTCTTAAATCTGATCAAAAATGTTTCCAAATGACTGATGTTCCCCGGAGACCTCATGAATTCCGATTGCTTTTTCCAATCATACTTAGTCAAGAAAATAACCAACCTACCTATGAAAGCCTAGATGTTAATGCCATCATAGCTTTTAAAAAGGCTTGTGTGTCCTACGGACCTTCTTCTTCTTATGTGTGGGAATATTTAAATGGCTGGAGCCAGGGAGCAAACTGGATTCCTTATGATTTTGAAGTAATAGCAAAAATAGGGTTTTCTCCTTCTCAATATTTACAATGGAAAATGTGGAGAAGTGATGTGGCTAAAGAAAAACTGCTGTCCTTAGGAGCATCAGGTCGGCAACTCCCTGGTGGAGGACAACTGACTTATGATATGTTGGTTGGAGATGGACAGTGGGTTACTACAGAGCAACAGATACAGCTACCTCAAGCTGTGCTCATGCATATACGAGACGTAGCATTGTGGGCATGGGAGAAAACCGAAACTGGGTCTGAATTTGCAGGCAGTTATACAAAAGTCATTCAAGGAGCCAGAGAATCTTATGCTGATTTTGTAAGACGTTTGACAGACTCTATAGAAAAACAAGTTAGGGGAGAAGGCACTAGGAAATTGTTGTTAAAGCAACTGGCCTTTGATAATGCGAATGAGGACTGCCAGGCTGTTATTCGTCCTATAAAAGAAAGAGAGGATCTTCTGGGTTACCTGAAAGCCTGTCGCAACATAGGGACATTTAAGCACCTTGCCCGCCTAGCAGCACTTGAAACTTTTGCTATTCAAAAACAAATGAAGGCTAAATGTTTTAATTGTGGCAAGCCAGGACACCTTAGAAAAGATTGCCGAATGCTTCCTTCAACTCAAAAATACCCTGCGGATACTTTTAACAGTCACTCCCCTGGAATATGTCCTAAGTGCCAAAGAGGCCGACACTGGAAAAAAGAATGTAAATCCAAATTTGACCGTGATGGCAGATGCCTGTGGCCAGAAGACTCTGGGAGGGGTCAGCCCCAGGTCCCAAACATTCACAGGTTTACAAAATGGGAATCTGCAGAGAAGCTACAAACTTAAAACTGCCACTGTCTCACTGCCACTGTCTCATTGCCCCACCTGTGCTCCTCACCCTGCAAGTATAAATCCTGGAGGCTGAAATGCCAATCAGTTGTGGTGTATGCATGTTATTCATATAGTGCTCTTTCCTATACAGCATTGCTTAATCATGTATACTAATTTTTAAGTACAAGTCTTTATATTAAGTTAATTTTTATGTTCACTGCCTCATTACGTTCTCATTGTTTAAAATTAACAAAAGCGATGTTCTTGCTTTAAGGAGTGTTTGGGTGATGTCATTATATCATTATAAAGTGAATGTTTGCTGTTTTGTTTGTTAATGTACCCAAGTTGTAACCGCATGTCTTTTGGAATATCTTATAATGCTGAGGAAGCTGGCCTTCGGTTTAGTGGCTAGCTTTCACAATAATCACCAATTTCAAGGTCTTTTGTTGTGTTAGATGTTTAGCAAACTGACTTCATCTGTATATCCATTGCAACTTTTGGGAGCTTGGAATTCAAAGAAGATACTAGGCTTTTGTAAATCCTGAGGGTTTTTTGGGGGGACATTTAATAAAAATGTGAAATTTTATCATAAATAATTTGGTATAAAATTGAACTCGAACACTATTTGATTATTTCAAGGTATAAGTTAATGTGATATTCATTGTCTACAAAGTGTTTGCATGTATTAATTGCATGTATTAGTGTAATTCTTGTGTTTTTGGCTGGTTATCAAATCTCTCACTGCCTTTAATGTGTCAAGGTTTTGTATTTGTTTTAAAGATATTTGAGTGATGATCTCGCATCAATAACCAATTGTAATCTATCATGTTATGCTAATGTCAACAACAAATCTTGTTTCAGATATTTTTAGCTATCCTTAAAAAAGCATTTAAGAATTCAAAGGTTTCAAATCCTAGGGATTCCCTTGGTATTCTTACGAGGCCTCAAGAATGCCAACGGATCTATCTCCCGTTTTGTGGAGACAGTTGACCAGGCTATTGGATTATACTAAGATTATTGCCAAATAACAAATGGAGTAAAATTTTATTGTGTCAAAACGTTGTATACATCCATGGAGTTGTGAAGGTTTAATTTTAGCTTGCGTTGCTAATTATGTATTCTTAGCATGGCTGTATTGCTGGGAAGACTGAAATTTGCAATTTTAGATTGATGGAGGGATTTCATAGCATGATCAATGCTTTTGTCTGAGTTTCTCAGTTCAAAACTATTGACTTAATGGTTTCACTTACTGGTTTTTGGTGAACACTACTACTAAGCTTGTTTGAGAATAATATTTTCAAGTCTCCAAAAGTGTGTGTGTGTGTCTGTGTGTGTGCGCGCATACATGTGTGTCTTAACATTTTGTCCTTTGTAAAAAGTTGTTTCAAATTGTTATCATGTGTTGCTGTTTGTTTATCAAGAGCAGGTTGCCTTGGGGCTGTGGCAACCTGCAGCCACGCCCAGAGCTTTCTGATAGGATTGTAAAATCACAAAGATGTTAAAGTTATGCTTTAAAAGCAGAGGGGGGAATATGCTACCCCTGTAAATGCATTAATTTGGTCTTACTCACCTTAAATTTTGTTCAGATTTTGTCTCCTGGTGAGCACCAGCTCTGCGTCACTAGAGGCTGCTTGCAGGCCCAACACAAATGCCTTTGGTTTGATGGAGGGACCCAGCCACTCACAAGTGGAGAGATCCTGACCCCTTGCTAACTGTGGGAAGAGGGTTTGTTTGTGTTTTTTCAGAAACTGAGCTGCAGCCTGTGTGGGTGCCAGCTGGTAATGTAAAGCCCTGGACTCCATTCACCGGAGGAAGCGCCTGCAGTAAGACAAATTCGCGACTTCATTCTGAAAGATCCATCTCCATCAAGGAGACATTGGAGGAGGAGGAGGAGGCCAGACCCCTTCCAACACCGGGTGACGTGAGGGATCCTAAGAGATTGGTGCATCAAGCGCAACTGTCCTTGACATTATGATGCATTTGATAAACACTAATAATCCGTGGGAAAGGTTATGCTCTTGTCCCTAGAATTTCCTGATGGATCCTCAAAACTATGGCTCATCTGACCTCGAAAGTGCTGCAGCTCCCTTGAACTCAACACTGCCCCTGGAGAAGATGGAACCCCCAGTGGAGCGTCCTCTAAGAACTGAAAAGCTAAATTTCTTTAATATTCCTCTGGTTCCACTACAGGTCAGGAGTGCAGAGAAATTCTCCACCTTCTTAGAATGTTTGAGGAAGACTTTAAGTGTAACTTGTTATTTATAGATTTTAATGACCTTAGACATTAGAAAAGCCATAGAAATTTGTGGTGGCATCCAAGGACGACTCTGACACCCTCTTAAAGGAGGTTGTGTGTATAGAGCAAGGGGGATCTCAGGGTGGAGCAGGAGGATAAGAGGAGCCCTCTATCCTAGTCCCGGAGACCCCCGGAGGCCTCCCATGTGCTTTCGCTGCAGAAGCAGTGGATATCTGCCTCATCAAGGACATCGAGAACCGTATCCCGACTGCCAAGGAGATCACAAGGAAGATGAGTGCCCTTGGAGGCCGAGAACTCTGAGGTCAGTCCTTTCCTATTGGATTTCTCACAAGGGATTGAAGCAGCCCAGTACCCTGCTCATAGGGTCTGGTGACCTGGGAACTTAAGCCAGGAGCCCCGGGAGGCACTCAGAGACAAAAGGATTGTAGGAGGAGCTTCCTCTAGTTCTTAACTAGTTCCAGCCTTGGCTCCCAGCCCTCTTACACCAACCATCAGGGTTGCTTGTGAGTCCCATGTAGAGTTAAATTCTTCCTCACTCACTAAGTTGTTGGGGATTTCCCTGCTCACCTACCTAAAACTTTTCTATTCTTCAATTGTTAAATGCAAAACTGTGCTTAACCTCTATAAACTGCAAAATTTAAATTGGGTTAAGAATCTCCCTGAAAAGCTTTTATCAATTTAAAACTGTTAATGCTAAACAAGATGTAACTGTAAAGAACTTTGATGTTATGTTTGAACTCAGCTGCTATGTATGTCAATGTTGGTCTTTACACTGTTCCTGTGCCACTCTGCTTTCGGTTAAATAATATTGTTTCTCCCCATTTTTCTACACTCCCAAGAGCATGTTTCCCCTACATACATCATTCAGGCCTAATTTTACAAAACACAGAAGGAGGATTTGTAGGAGGACATTGTGACCCGAAAAGGTCAGTGAGCACAGGACTACAGTTGGTTGGATAATATTTGGAGGAGAATAACCAAATGGCTACCTTTTGTATACCTTATTGGATATCATCTGCATATGTATATGAGAACACCTGGTGGAATATACAAGACAAAAGGAGTTCCAAACAAGCATTAATAGTTTTGTTGATAAGCTCAGCACTTCCTCCCTTATCCTATATGACCCTCAGAGTATAAAGTCTGATGCTACTAATAAACCTCGGCTTTTGACCATCAGTCGGGGGTCCACGCGTGTTATTATCGGCTCCGTGCACCAAGTCCATCGCTGCGGGACAGCGACAATCAACCGAGTGGTTCTTGTGGGAGAACAACTCCATTTGGCTCACTAACGACACACACCATCAGGCTTCCAAGCAGCTCTCAAGGAAACTCAGTTTTCACACTCTATGCTTATTGCCCTTTCTGTGCCTAGGACTGAAATGAAGCTTGTTGAGCATCCCACACAAACGAATGCTCCACCTGTGGGGTTCACATGCAACCAACTCCACATTCACAGGCAACTTCAGCGCCACAGCCGTTTTCAGATAGCCCTCAATGCAAAGGCTCTAGACGCAAATATTGGTGTGAGAGCTAATTCAATCAAGGAAACACTGCATGTTGGTGAAGGGCATATTGAAGAAGGATCAACCGAGTGGTTCTTGTGGGAGAACAACTCCATTTGGCTCACTAACTTCACACACCATCAGGCTTCCAAGCAGCTCTCAAGGAAATTCAGTTTTCACACTCTATGCTTAGTGCCCTTTGAGTGCATTATCTAGGAATGAACCTGGTAGAGCATCCCACACAAACGAATGCTGCACATGCGGGTTTCACATGCCACCAACTCCACATTCACAGGCAACTTCAGCGCCACAGCCGTTTTCAGATAGCCCTCAATGCAAAGGCTCTAGACGCAAATATTGGTGTGAGAGCTAATTCAATCAAGGAAACATTGCATGTTGGTGAAGGGCATATTGAAGAAGGATCAGCCGAGTGGTTCTTGTGGGAGAACAACTCCATTTGGCTCACTAACTTCACACACCATCAGGCTTCCAAGCAGCTCTCAAGGAAACTCAGTTTTCACACTCTATGCTTAGTGCCCTTTGAGTGCATTATCTAGGAATGAACCTGGTAGAGCATCCCACACAAACCAATGCTCCACATGCGGGTTTCACATGCAACCAACTCCACATTCACAGGCAACTTCAGCACCACAGCCATTTTCAGATAGCCCTCAATGCAAAGGCTCTAGACGCAAATATTGGTGTGAGAGCTAATTCAATCAAGGAAACATTGCATGTTGGTGAAGGGCATATTGAAGAAGGATCAACCGAGTGGTTCTTGTGGGAGAACAACTCCATTTGGCTCACTAACTTCACACACCATCAGGCTTCCAAGCAGCTCTCAAGGAAACTCAGTTTTCACACTCTATGCTTAGTGCCCTTTGAGTGCCTAGGACTGAAATGAAGCTTGGTGAGCATCCCACACAAACGAATGCTCCACATACGTGTTTCACATGCCACCAACTCCACATTCACAGGCAACTTCAGCGCCACAGGCCTTTTCAGATAGCCCTCAATGCAAAGGCTCTAGACGCAAATATTGGTGTGAGAGCTAATTCAATCAAGGAAACACTGCATGTTGGTGAAGGGCATATTGAAGAAGGATCAGCCGAGTGGTTCTTGTGGGAGAACAACTCCATTTGGCTCACTAACTTCACACACCATCAGGCTTCCAAGCAGCTCTCAAGGAAACTCAGTTTTCACACTCTATGCTTAGTGCCCTTTGAGTGCATTATCTAGGAATGAACCTGGTAGAGCATCCCACACAAACGAATGCTCCACATGCGGGTTTCACATGCCACCAACTCCACATTCACAGGCAACTTCAGCGCCACAGCCGTTTTCAGATAGCCCTCAATGCAAAGGCTCTAGACGCAAATATTGGTGTGAGAGCTAATTCAATCAAGGAAACACTGCATGTTGGTGAAGGGCATATTGAAGAAGGATCAGCCGAGTGGTTCTTGTGGGAGAACAACTCCATTTGGCTCACTAACTTCACACACCATCAGGCTTCCAAGCAGCTCTCAAGGAAACTCAGTTTTCACACTCTATGCTTAGTGCCCTTTGAGTGGCTAAGCCTGAAATGAAGGTTGGTGAGCATCCCACACAAACGAATGCTCCACATGCGGGTTTCACATGCCACCAACTCCACATTCACAGGCAACTTCAGCGCCACAGCCGTTTTCAGATAGCCCTCAATGCAAAGGCTCTAGACGCAAATATTGGTGTGAGAGCTAATTCAATTAAGGAAACACTGCATGTTGGTGAAGGGCATATTGAAGGAGAATCAGCCGAGTGGTTCTTGTGGGAGAACAACTCCATTTGGCTCACTAACTTCACACACCATCAGGCTTCCAAGCAGCTCTCAAGGAAACTCAGTTTTCACACTCTATGCTTAGTGCCCTTTGAGTGCCTAGGACTGAAATGAAGCTTGGTGAGCATCCCACACAAACCAATGCTCCACATGCGGGTTTCACATGCCACCAACTCCACATTCACAGGCAACTTCAGCGCCACAGCCGTTTTCAGATAGGCCTCAATGCAAAGGCTCTAGACGCAAATATTGGTGTGAGAGCTAATTCAATCAAGGAAACACTGCATGTTGGTGAAGGGCATATTGAAGAAGGATCAGCCGAGTGGTTCTTGTGGGAGAACAACTCCATTTGGTTCACTAACTTCACACACCATCAGGCTTCCAAGCAGCTCTCAAGGAAACTCAGTTTTCACACTCTATGCTTAGTGCCCTTTGAGTGCATTATCTAGGAATGAACCTGGTAGAGCATCCCACACAAACGAATGCTGCACATGCGGGTTTCACATGCAACCAACTCCACATTCACAGGCAACTTCAGCGCCACAGCCGTTTTCAGATAGCCCTCAATGCAAAGGCTCTAGACGCAAATATTGATGTGAGAGCTAATTCAATCAAGGAAACACTGCATGTTGGTGAAGGGCATATTGAAGAAGGATCAGCCGAGTGGTTCTTGTGGGAGAACAACTCCATTTGGCTCACTAACTTCACACACCATCAGGCTTCCAAGCAGCTCTCAAGGAAACTCAGTTTTCACACTCTATGCTTAGTGCACTTTGAGTGCATTATCTAGGAATGAACCTGGTAGAGCATCCCACACAAACGAATGCTCCACATGCGGGTTTCACATGCCACCAACTCCACATTCACAGGCAACTTCAGCGCCACAGCCGTTTTCAGATAGCCCTCAATGCAAAGGCTCTAGACGCAAATATTGATGTGAGAGCTAATTCAATCAAGGAAACACTGCATGTTGGTGAAGGGCATATTGAAGAAGGATCAGCCGAGTGGTTCTTGTGGGAGAACAACTCCATTTGGCTCACTAACTTCACACACCATCAGGCTTCCAAGCAGCTCTCAAGGAAACTCAGTTTTCACACTCTATGCTTAGTGCACTTTGAGTGCATTATCTAGGAATGAACCTGGTAGAGCATCCCACACAAACGAATGCTCCACATGCGGGTTTCACATGCCACCAACTCCACATTCACAGGCAACTTCAGCGCCACAGCCGTTTTCAGATAGCCCTCAATGCAAAGGCTCTAGACGCAAATATTGGTGTGAGAGCTAATTCAATCAAGGAAACACTGCATGTTGGTGAAGGGCATATTGAAGAAGGATCAGCCGAGTGGTACTTGTGGGAGAACAACTCCATTTGGCTCACTAACTTCACACACCATCAGGCTTCCAAGCAGCTCTCAAGGAAACTCAGTTTTCACACTCTATGCTTAGTGCACTTTGAGTGCCTAGGACTGAAATGAAGCTTGGTGAGCATCCCACACAAACCAATGCTCCACATGCGGGTTTCACATGCCACCAACTCCACATTCACAGGCAACTTCAGCGCCACAGCCGTTTTCAGATAGGCCTCAATGCAAAGGCTCTAGACGCAAATATTGGTGTGAGAGCTAATTCAATCAAGGAAACACTGCATGTTGGTGAAGGGCATATTGAAGAAGGATCAGCCGAGTGGTTCTTGTGGGAGAACAACTCCATTTGGCTCACTAACTTCACACACCATCAGGCTTCCAAGCAGCTCTCAAGGAAACTCAGTTTTCACACTCTATGCTTAGTGCCCTTTGAGTGCCTAGTACTGAAATGAAGCTTGGTGAACATGCCCACACAAACGAATGCTCCACCTGCGGGTTTCACATGCAACCAACTCCACATTCACA